>NW_006922549.1:319995-325093 GCF_000298275.1 Orycteropus afer afer
AAAAAAAAAAAAAACCTCAAACTTCCAAAAAAATTGAAGTGGAGGGAATACGCCTTCATTTTATGATACCAAAGGGAGACAAAGACATCGCAGGTAAGAAAATGATGTACTCTTATGAATGTGGGTGAAAAATCTATATAGATGCAAAAGTCCCCAGCAGAATACTAGCAATATAGAATGTTGTTGTTGTTGCTGTTGTTATGTGTCGTCGAGTCGGACCTGACTCATAGCAACCCCTCCTTGGGTTTCCGAGGCAGTATCACTATGGCAGTAGATTGCCCAACCTTCCTTCCGAGGAGTGGCTGTTGGGTTTGAACCACCAGCCTTCTGGTTAGCAGTCAAGTGTCTTAGGCACTACGCTACCAGAGCTCCAGCAATATAGAATACTGGAAGATTATTAGAAGTATTATACACCATGACCAAGTGGGGTATCCCAGAGATGCAAGAGTACTTCAACATATAAAAATCAATCCATGTAATACATGAACACCTTCAGAATTCACTAGAAGGATTCACAGAACTCAGTTAAGTTCTTACAACCTTGATTACAGTTTATTTATTACAATGAAATGATTCAGTTTATAATCAACAAAGGGAAAGGTACATAGGATGAGTCCAGAAGAACGCACCTGCAAAGTTTTGGTTGTCGTTGTCCTCTCTCAGTGGAGTCTTATGGAAAGCACTTAATTCTCACAGCAACAATGTGATAACACATGGAAGTGTTGCCAACCAGGGAAGCTCACGTCAGTCTTCGAGTCCAGGTTTCTAATGGGGATCAATCATGTAGCCATGAAGTATCCTTATTGCTGACCTTACTCAATCTCCACAGAGGTTAAATTCATATACCTTGGCTCTGAGTCTCAGACACTCAGATTTTGGCCATACGTTGCCTTGTTAGCATAACTAGTCAAACTGATAAAGTGTAGCCCTAGCCTCCAGGATTCAAAAACAGCCTTTTCAGGCAGACTTATACAAGGGATCAGAGTTTACTCTCAGGAGCTGGTCAAAGGCCAATCTTTTGTAATGTTCAGAATTTTAACAACTTAGGGCTGCTGAGATAATACTTTTCTGCAAACCATAACATTGAATGAAAGAAAAAAAAATCCACATGATCATCTCAATTGATGCAAAAAAGAAAGAAAATAAAAAAAACTTTGACAAAATCCAACACCCCTTCATGATACAAACACTCAAAAAAAAAAAAAAAGAAAAAAGAATGAAGGGCATTTCCTCAACTTGATAATAGCCATCATCAAAACTAACATCCTCTGGCTCCACTCCTCTGTCCCTGCATGGGATATGAGTCGAGCCCCAGCGTGCTGGAACTCCGAATAAACTCCTCCTGCTTTTGCATCAAAAAAAAAAAAAAAAAACATCCTCTGAGAAGCTGGACTAAAAGAAGACTGCAGTATCAGGACTGAAAGAAGACTTATTAACAACCTGTGATATGCAGGTGGCACAACCTAGCTTCCTGAAAGTGAAGAGGACTTGAAGCACTGATGAAGATCAAGGACCCCAGCCTTCAGTATGGATAACACTTCAACATGTAGAGAAGAAAAGAAAAGCAAAACCTCACAAGTGGACCAAAAATCAACAGAAAAACTACTGAAGTTGTTGAAGACTTCATTTTACTTGGCTCTCGTGTTAGGCTAGGTTCTCTAGAGAAGCAAAATCGGTAAACCTTACATATATATATAGAGAGAGAGAGAGAGAGAGAGAAAGAGAAATTTATCTTAGGAAAATGGTTCACAGATTTATAGAAATTGCAAGTCCCAAGTTCCTGGATCAAACATCAAGCTAGAGACTTTTCCTAACTCATGCAGCTGCAGGGGCTGATGAGCTCAAGGTTGGCAGGCAGTATACCAGCTATTGACTCTGATGGGATGATGAATCCAAGATCACCAGGGTGAATGGTGGATTGTTCACTCATGAACAGTTGTAGGCAGCACAACAGGATACAGATCCACAGAAGAGTCTATCTTTTTCCCAGTATGTCCATATATATATTGGAATCAGGCCACACCCCTAGGGAAAATCCCTTTCAACATATACATCTGATCTCATCATGGGAATAACCACATCACAACTACTTAAACTACTTAGAATAGTGGTCCAGCCAAGTTGACACACAACCCCAACTATTGCAGTCCACCCCTTGTGAACTTGACAGTTGTACACATCTCCTTAACCACATGCAATCTCTAAATAAGGACAATTATAAAGTCATATTTGCACCAAACATGATATACTAACACATGTGCAACTGAAATGCATTAAACCTGTTTACATTTCATAGTTAATAACAGAAGAAAACAAAAATACTTGATGCACACATGCAATGAAGAAATATAACAATAACAGTCCTTGTTTCTGCAACTGGTCATGAGGTCATAGCTGATACTCAGAACTACCTTCTTTCACCACCCATTCTGTATTTCCCTTGCCCTCAGCAAGCACCAACCACAGCTGTTCATGGTTCTTTGCCTGGTGTGGTGACCCAAATCTTCATTCCTGAAGGGTCTGGGGTTGCTGTCATTTTCCATTGACTTTAATCACAGGGCATGATAATACTAAGAGACATACTAAAGAATCTCCTGTATTCCAGACGTTCTTCTTTACCTCCATTATGTAATATCCATCCAACTTCCCTTTGGTAATCAGGATCTATCACACCAGACAGTACAGTAACACCGTTCTTTATCTGTTAATCCAAAGGCATGGGCAAGCCAAATTTGCCAGGTGGCATTCTTAACTTCCAGTTCAGTGCAATCAGTATTGTGTCTCCAGGTGGGAGTGTTTCTCCCTTTGGGACTAAGATCTCCAAGCCTGCATAACATAGTATAGCAGGGACAGGAAGCAAATATTTTTTGAGTGGGTCACTAGGGGTAATAGTTGTACCACTCCCCTTTCCACCCCTTGGTTCCTGGACCCATGAATCCTGGCTATTGGAGAAATAGCACCATATACTGGACTCTGGTTTAGAGCATATACAGCCTCCTGGAGAATATTGCCCCAACCCTTCAAGGTATCGTGACCTAGCTGGTGCCATAATTGTGTTTTTGTAGGCCATTCCATCATTCTGTCAAGCCAGCTGCTTCAGGATGATGAGAAACATGGTAAGACCAGTGAATTCCATGAGCATAGGCCCATTGCCACACTTAATTTGCTGTGAAGTGAGTCCTTTGACTGAAGCAATGCTGTGTGGAATATCATGACAATGGATAAGGCATTCTGTAAGTCCTTGGATGGTAGTTTTGGCAGAAGCATTGCATGCAGGGAAGGCAAATCCATATCCAGAATAAGTATCTATTCCAATAAGAACAAAACACCATCCTTTCCATGATGGAAGTAGTCCAATGTAATCAACTTGCCATCAGGTTGCCAGGTGATCACCCCAAGGAATAGTTCTATATCATGGACTCAGTATTGGTCTCTGCTGCTGGCAGATTGGGCACTCGCCAGTGGTGGTAGCCAAATCAGCCCATGTTGCTGAGCCTCACAATGATGGGGAGGGAACATAGATCCACTCTCAGATTCCACTAAAACTCAGAATTACCCTTCCTCAATGTTTGGTTCTCTAGTGATGCTATAATAGAAATATCACAAGAGGATGACTTTAACAAACAGGAATTTATTCTCTTACAGTTTAGGAAACTAGAAGTCAGAATTCAGAGTGTTAGCTCTAGGGACTGGGGGAAGGCCCTTCAACCTTGGGCTTCAGCTCTGTCTCTTGTTCCAAGCCCATGCTAGCTGAAGGCTTCTGACTCATATAGCTACTGGCTGCTGAGGCTGATGAACCCAAGATCAGCAGGTAAAATGGCACAGTCCCAAGATTAGCAGGCAACAGGGCAGTCCACTGGTTCAAGTCCAAAAACTGGAGATGAAGACTCTGTCAAACTCAGGATCCAAATGTGCCCAAAGCTAGAGACATTTCTCAAAGCTTCTCCACATATCCTAGAAGCAGGGCATACCCCAAAAACAATTTTCCTTCAACTGATTAGGTGCTCACAGCAGATTCCACCATGGGATTGATTACATCCAGCTGCCAAACTAGTCAAAACTATCGCCTAGCCAAGTTGATACATAACCTTAACTATCACACTTTCCAATAACAGAGACTACTTTGCTTGGATAAATGTATTGAACTGGGCTCTTATCTCCAAGAATAGGGGTAATAAGTAGTAGAGGGCCCAAAAGAGAAGTTGGTACTTCTGTTGGGTGGCCAACTTTTTAGAGAGCCAGCCTGGGGCATAGAAATACCAGAGGGAATAAAATATCCCCATAATACTGTAATATATGATAAATAATTATAGAGCCAAATCACTGGTTTAACATTAAAATATGAGACCAAGGAGATTGAAAGATGGTGTTATACCTGTAGCCCATGTTTTTTCCTCTAGCATCTTAATACCTGAAAAACAAGGTGCAGCAGTTTGAAGCAGGGATTCTGGGGCTGTAACAGCACATTAAGTTAGAGAAGGCCACATTTAGTGAAGGAGAAAAAAAAAAGCAGAGTAAACAGCTGGGAAAAAATAAAAATAAATGAACCTGCCCAGCTGACAGGGAAGATGGAGAGGTGGAGAAGCAGAAAACTCTTTAGCAGTACCAGAGAAAGCCACGGAGGAAAAAAGAAAAGAGGGACACCACAGAACCAACATTGGCTTCAGGGACTTGGACTACCCACAATAGCACCTTCTGACAGTAACCTTGGGAACTGAACTGAGTAACTGGATAACATTTCTGAGAAAGAGAGCAGAAAACCCTGCAGCTCAGGTCACCGCTGAGTTAAGAGCAGAAAGGGGGAAGGGAGGAAACTCACCACAGGTAGGTGGGCCCTAGGATGAGCTTACAGCACAAGTGTGGGATTCAGCTCTTCCATGGCAGCTTTTTAGCATGGAGAGAACCAGAATACAAGGCTTTTGCAGCTTTCCAATACAAGAGGAAAGTAGCAACCCTCGAACCATTGTAGTCTTTACTGATTTTGAAGCATAGGTCTGTGAGTGACAACAAAACATCATCCTTGGTAGCCACTCCAAGCAGACTCAAAACAAAACCCCAAAACCAGAAGTAATTATGGAAATGCAGAAAGCAAGGACTC
>NW_006922549.1:325815-329647 GCF_000298275.1 Orycteropus afer afer
CCATGGAGTTGATTACCAGTCTCATCATGGGGAATACTACATCCAGCTGCCCAGCCACTCAACCAGGCCCAGCCAAGTTGACACAAAACTGAACTACCACACAGTTAAAGACAAAAATATCTAGGAAAAAACAAGTAATTTTAAAAAATAAAAAAGACAAAACAATAGAAATAAAACCCCAGACTAAAAACTCATTAAACATGGAGGAAGAGGTGACAATAGATTATCTGACAAGGAATTTAGAAGATGTGTTTATAGAACTCTACAAGAGCTCAAGGAACCCACAAACAGAACCAAGGAGAAACAGACAGTACCCTGGAAGAATTCAGGAAAACCATTTATTTTGGTTACCTAGTGCCACTCTGACAAGAATATACCACAAATGGGATGGCCTTAACAAACAGGAGTTTATTCTCTTATAGTTCAGGAGGCTAGAAGTCTGACTTCCAAGTGCCAGGCTCTAGGGGCTGTGTGAAAGCCCCTTGACCTTAGGCTTCAGTTCTGCCTCTTGCTTCTGGCCCACTGGAGCTAGAGGCATCTCTTCACTCATGCAGTTACTGGTTGCTGAGGCTAACAAGCCCAAGCTCGACAAATAAAATGGCACAGTCTTGATGTTACCAAAGCACATGGCAAGCCATTAATTCAAATCCATTGAAAGTCCCAAGGTTGGTAGAACATGGCAGGCTGATGAACAATGACATGGCTACATGCAGGGTTCAAGTGTGCCTTAAGTTAGACAACATTCCCAAAGCTGTTTCTTATATATGGGAAGCAGACCACACCTCTAAAGCAGTTGAGTAACTGCTTTAGCTGCTTGTGTTAGGTCCCACCATGGAGCTGATTGCCAGTCTCATCGTGGGGAATAACTACCACCAACCAGGCCCAGCCAAGTTGACACACAATCTTTACCACCACACCATTCAAGAATAAAATAACAAGATTAATACACAATCAGAACTCACACAAAAACAGCACTTAGAAATCCAGAAGATGAACACTAAAACTATAGAGTTACATGACACAGTGGAAGCACAGAAGAATAGATTAGAACTGGCTGAAGAACACATTTCCCAACAAGAAGATAAATCCCTTGATACCAGCCTGTATGAAGAAAAATCAGAACAAAGGTAAAAGAGAAATGAAGAGAACCTAAGAGTTACATGGGATAGCATGAAAAGAAACAATACATGCTTCATTGGAATACCAGAACAAGAAGAGGCAAAAAACAGACAGACAGACAAAAACACTGGGAAAACTGTAGATGACCTGCTAACAGAAAATTTACCCCTTATCATGAAGGAAGAAAAATTTTCCAAGAAACTCAATGAACCCCATACAGGATAGACCCAAGAGAAAGTCACCACGACATATCATAATCAAACTCTCCAAAACCAAAGACAAAGAAAGAATCTTGTGAGCAGCCCAGGAAAAAAGAAATATCACTTACCATGGCCAAACAGGCTGAGTTTTGATTATTCAGCAGAAACCAAGCAAGCAAGAAGGCAATGGGACTGAATATATAAAACACTGGAGGAAAAGAACTTCCAACCAAGCATTCTATATCCAGCCAAATTGTCCATAATATATGAGGGTGAAATCAAGACATTCTCAGACAAACAGAAATTAAGGGATTTTGTGAAAACCAGACCAACCCTACAAGAAATGCTTAAGGAAATCCTTCCAATAGAGAACCCATAACAGAGAAGAACAAGAAACTAAAGTCATGACACATGACATCAACACTAAAACCAAATAAGAATTAGATGTTCAAAGTAAGCTCACAAAACATTGTACACAACACCATCTGATCTGCAGCCTATACGACTATGAGACCAGAAGAACTAGATGGTGCCCAGCTACTACTGTCAACCACTTGGAAGAGGATCTATGTAGGAGATCCTGGATAGACAAGGAGAACAATGTGGAACAAAACTCAAAATCATTTGGGAAAAAAAAAAGAGGGGGTGCTGCCTACAAGAGACACACCTTAGACACAAAGATAAATTAAAAGTTAAAAGATGGGGGAAAAAAATATACCAAGCCAATGGTAACCTAAAAAGAGCAGGAGTGGCAATAATTTCTGAAAAAATAGACTCAAGGTGAAAAACAGGTAAGGGACAAAAAAAGGACACTATATGATCCTGAAAGTGTCAGTTGACCAAAGACATTACCATAATATATATCTATGCACCCAATGAAAGTGCCCCAAAACACATGAAGCAAATATTAACTGAATTGAAAGGGAAAATAGACAGCTCTCCAATAGTACTAGGAGACTTTAACACATCAACCAGAAAAAAACTCAACAAAGATATAGAACTCAACAACACAATCAACCAAACTCATAGACAAATACAGAGCATTCCACCCAACAAAAGCACAATTCACATTCTTCCTTAGTGCACATGGATCATTCTGCAGAGTACATCATATGTTAGTATATAAAACAAGCCTCAATAAATTTAAAAAAACCGAAATACTACAAAGCATCTTCTCAGACCATAGAATTAGAAATTAATAATAGGAAGATCAAGGAAAAAATACCAAATGTGGAAGTTGAATAATACACTGCTCAAAAACTACTGAGTAATAGAAGAAATAAAGTATGAAATAAAAAAATTCCTAGAAACAAACAAGAATGAAGATAAATCTTACCAAAACCTATGAGACACAGTGAAAGCAATACTCAGAAGTCAATTTATAGCCATAAATGAACACATCAAAAAAGAGGAAAGAAACAAAATCAACACTTGAATTCAAGAACTCCAAGAATTAGAAAAAGAGCAACTAAAGAAACCTACAGTATCCAGAAGTAAGGAAATAATAAAGATCACAGGAGAGATAAACAAAACAGGAAAAAAAATATGGAGAAAATCAACAAAACAAGAAGCTGGTTCTATGAAAAGATTAACAAAATTGACAAACCATTGGCAATTCTAACAAAAGAAAAGAAAGAGAAGATGCAAATAACAAAAATAATAAACAAAAGGGTGATATCACAAGAGAACCAACTGAAATAAAAAAGATAAGGACAGAATATTATGAAGAACTGTACTGCAACAGATTCGAGAACCTAGAAGAGATGGACAACTTTCTAGAAATATAAGACCTACCTAAACTATCCCAGTCAGAGACAGAATCTTTGAACAGACCCCATAACAAAGAAGAAATTAAAGAGGTAATTAAAAAAAAAAGCAAGAAAAAGTCCTGGCCCTGACACCTTCACTGGAAAATTTTACCAAACATTCAGGGAAGAGTTGACACCTATACTACTGAAGCTATTCCAGAACATAGGAAAAGACAGAATACTTTCAAATTCATTTTATGAAGCAAACATAGCACTGATACCAAAACCAGGGAAAGACACCACTAAACAGGAAAACTACAGACCAATATCCCTCATGAATATAGACACAAAAATCTTCAACAAAATCCTAGGCAACAAAATTGTCCAGGGAAAACCTTATGAATAGCAGAGAAACTGTCTAATACATTATTGGGCAACTTTATGAATAGCCTGGAAACTGTCCGACACAGTGCAGGAAGACAAGCCCCATGCATCGGAAGGCACTCAAAATGGGAAAGCGCTGCCTCATCAGAGTAGAACCAAGCTTAATCATACAGATAAAGTAAATCTTTTGGGACCTCCATGTGCTGATGTGGCATGACTCAAATTGAGGAGGAACAGCTGCAGACATCCATTAATCATCGGAACATGGAATGTACAAAATTTTGAATCTAGGAAAATTGGAAGTTGTCAAAAATGAAATGGAATGCATAAAGATTGATATCCTAGGCATTAGTGAGCTGAAATGGACTGGTTTTCACCATT
>NW_006922549.1:330667-332639 GCF_000298275.1 Orycteropus afer afer
AAATAAGAGCTCTGGTAGCGTAGTGCCTAAGGCATATGACTGGTAACCAGAAGGCCCACCAGCCACTCCTTAGAAGGAAGGTTGGCAATCTACTTCCATAGTGATACCGCCTCAGAAACCCAAGGAGGGGTTGCTATGAGTCAAATATGACTCAATAGCAGTGAGTTTGGTTTGGGTTTTTTTATGGGCAAAATATTGAATGATGCAGGCAGCATCAAAAGAAGATGGAAGGAATACACAAAGTCACTGTACCAAAAAGAACTGGTTGATCTTCATACGTTTCAGGAGGTGGCACATGATCAAGAACCAATGGTACTGAAGGAAGAAGTCAAAGCTGCACTGAAGGAATTGGCGTAGAAGGCTCCAGGAATTGACAGAATACCCACTGAGATGTTTCAACAAATGGAAGCCCCACTGGAGGCACTCACTTGGCTGTGTCAAGAGATTTGGAAGACAGCTACCTGGCCAACTGACTAGAAGAGATCCATATTTGTACCCATTCCAAAGAAAGGTGATCCCACAGAATGTGGAAATTATTGAACAGTATCATTAATATAGCATGCAAGTAAAATCTTACTGAAGATAATTCAAAAACAGTTTTAGCAGTATATTGACAGAGAACTTCCAGAAATGTAAGCTGGATTCAGAAGAGGACGTGGAATGGGGGATATCATTGCTGATGTCAGGTGGATCCTGGCTGAAAGCAAAGAATACCAGAAAGATATTTACTTGTGTTTTACTGACTATGCAAAAGCACTTGATTGTGTGGGTCATAACAAATTGTGGATAACATTGAGAAGAATGGGAATTCCAGAACTTAATTGTACTCATGAGGAACCTGTACAACCAGGAGGCTGTCATTTAAACAGAACAAGGGGACACTGCATAGTTTAAAATCAAGAAGTGCATCAGGATCCTTTCACCATACGTATTCAATCTGTATGCTGAGCAAATAATCTGAGAAGCTGGACTATATGAAGAAGAACGTGGCATCAGGATTGGAGGAAGAATCATTAACAACCTGCAAAACACTGTGACACAACTTTGCTTGCTGAAAGTGAGGATGACTTGAAGCACTTACTAATACAGATTGAAGAATACAGACTGCAGTATGGATTACATCTCGATATATATATTTAAAAAAAAAAAAAATCCTCACTACTGGACCTATAAGCAACATCACAATTAATGGAGAAAAGATTGAAATTGTCACAGACTTCACATTGCTTTGTTCTACAATTGACATCAATTGAAGCAGCAGTCAGGACATCAGATGATGTACAGCACTGGGCAAATCACCTGCAAAGGACCTCTTTCAAGTGCTGAAAAGCAAAGATATCTCCTGGAGGACGAAGGTGTGCCTGACACAAGCCACAGTATTTTTTTTTTTAAAGCCATGGTATTTTTAATATGCCTCAAATGCATGTGAGAACTGGACAAAGAATAAGAAGACTGAAGAAGAGTTGATGGTTTTGAGTTGTGGTGTTGGCGAAGAAGGTCATGGACTGCTAAAAGAACTAACAGGTCTGTCCTGAAGAAAGTGCAGCTGGAGTGCTCCTCAGAAGCTAGAATGGCCACACTTCATCCCACATAATTTGGTCATGTTGTCAGAAAGAACCATTCCCTGAAGAAGGATGTCATGCTTGGTAAGGTGGAGGGTCCACGAAAGAGGGGAAGGTCCTCAATGAGATGGATTGACATGGTGGCAATGGGCTCAAGTATAGCAAGGATCATGGAGCTGGCACAGGACCGGGAAGTGTTTCATTCTGCTGTGCATAGGGTCGCTATGATTCGGAGATGACTTGACAGCACCTAACAACAACAACAACATTATCCACATTATTAAGGTTGACTCTATTTTGAGGGGGAACTCTTGTGGTGCAGTGCCTAAGGCATTTGACTGCTAACCAGAAGGCTGGCGGTTCAAACCCACCAGCCACTCCTCGGAAGGAAGATGGGGCAATCTACTTCC
>NW_006922549.1:332754-366472 GCF_000298275.1 Orycteropus afer afer
CAGTTGTATTTTGAGGTGTTGCAACCTGAGGGGCTCATTTTCTGGCACTATATCAGACAATGTTTCCCTGCTATTTGTATGATTTTCAGTGGCCAATTTTTTCAGAAGTGGATAGCCTTGTCCTTCTTCTCAGTCTGTCTTACTCTGGAAGCTCCACTGAAACCTTTTCACCATGGGTGAGCTTGCTGGTATTTGAAATACCAATGGCATAGCCTCCAGCCTCACAGAAACATGAAATCAAGATATATTGATAATTACTGATGATTGGAATGTGAAAGTTAGAAACAAAGAAGAATCAGCAGTAGTTGAAAAATACAGCCTTCGTGATAGAAATGATGCTAGTGATTACATGATAGAATTTTTCAAGACTAATGATATATTCATTGCAAATACTTTTTCTCAACAACACCAGCAGTGGCTATACCCGTGGACCTCACCTGATGGAATACACAGGAATTAGATCGACTACATCTGTGGAAAGAGGCAATGAAAAAGCCTGGTATCATCAGTCAAAAGTAGGCCAGGAGCCAACTGTAGAAGAGACCATCAGTTGCTCACATTCAAGTTCAAGCTGAAGCTGAAGAAAATTAAAACAAGTCCACAAGAGCCAAAATATAACCTTGACTACATCCCTCCTGAATTTAGAGAACACTCAAAGAATAGATTTGACATATTGAACACCTGTGACCGAAGACCAGATGAGTTGTGGGACGGCATCAAGAACATCATCCACAAAGAAAGAAAAAGGTCATTTAAATGACAGGAAAAGAAGAAAAGACCAAAATGGATATCAAAAGAGACTCTGAAACTTGCTCTTGAATGAAGAGTACCTTAAGTGAATGGGGGGAAAAAAGATGAAATAAAAGAGCTGAACAAAATATTTCAAAAAGCAGCTTGAGAAGACAAAGTATTATAATGAAATTTGCAAAGATCTGGAGTGAGAAAACCAAAAGAGAAGAACATGCTTGGCATTTCTCAAGATGAAAGAACTGCACAAAAAAAATCCAAGCCTCAAGTTACAATACTGAAGGATTCTGTGGGAAAAGTACTGAATGATGCAGGAAGCACCAAAAGAAGATGGACAGAATACACAGAGTCACTGAACCAAAAAGACCTGGTCAGTATTTGGCCATTTCAGGAAATAGCATATGATTAGGAACCAATAGTATTGAAGGGAGAAGTCCAATCTGCACTGAAGGAACTGGCAAAAAACAAGGCTCTAGGAATCGACAGAATACCCATTGAGATATTCCACCAAATGGATACAGCACTGGAGGGGCTTACTCATTTATGTCTAGAAACTTGGAAGAGAGATACCCAGCCAATGGACTGGAAAAGACTGCTATTTGTGCTCCTTCCAAAGAAAGGTGATCTAACAGTATGTAGAAATTATCAAACAATATCACTAATATCACACTCAAGGAAAATTTTGCTGAAGATAATTCAAAACTAGTTGACAGGGAGCTTCAAGGAATTCAAGCTGGATTCAGAAGAGGACATGGAATAAGGGATATCATTGCTGATGTCAGATGAATCTTGGCTGAATGCAAGGAATAACCAGAAAGATGTTTACCTGTGTTTTATTGACTATGCAAAGACATTTGACTTTGTGGATCAAATTATGGGCAACATTATTATGGGAATTATGCAAATTCCAGAACACTTAATTGTATTCATGAGGAACCTGTACATGGTCCAAGAAGCTGTTGTTTAAACAGAACAAGGGGATACTTCTTGGTTTAAAATCAGGACATGTGTGCATCAAGGTTGTATCCTTTCATCATATTCAATCTGTATGCTGAGCAAATAATCTGAGAAGCTGACTATATGAAGAAGAATGCAGTATCAGGACTGGAGGAAGACTCATTAACAACCTGTGATACACAAATGATACAGCCTTGCTTGCTTGAAGTGAAGAGGTCTTAAAGAACTTATTGTTGAAGAACAAAGACTACAGTTGTCTGTATGGATTACACGTCAACATAAAGCAAACAAAAATCTTCACAACTGGACCAACACACAAGATTATGTTCAATGCAGTAAAGATTGAAGTTGTAGAGATGTGATTGTACTTGAATGAAATCAACAATCAATACCCATGAAGTAGCAGTCAAGAAATCAGATGTTGTATTGCACTGGGCAAATGTGCTACAAATGACCTCTTTAAACTGTTAAGAAGCAAAGATGTCACTTTGAAGACTAAGGTTCACCTAACCCAAGCCATGGTATTTTCAATTGCCTCATATGCATGTGAAAGCTGGACAATGAATAACAAAGACTGAGCAAGAGTTGATGTCTTTGAATTGTGTTTTTAGTGAAGAATACTGAAAATACCATGTACTACCAAAAGAACAAACAAATCTGTCCTGGAGGAAGTACAAGCAGAATGCTCCTTAGAAGTGAGAATATCCAGACTCTCATTTTCATTATCTAAACTCTTAGAAAATATTGTCACAATATTCATAATGTCGGTTTAAACTAGCACTGTCTTGGTACAAAGCGTAATAGTTAATCCACAGGCAAAGTCAAAGACAGATTGTTAATGTTCACAATTACAAAGCACTTGAATTGAACACGTAAGTGACATTACTCAAAGTCATACAATACTGGGTGATCCATTATTTTTTAAAATAACATTTTATTGTGTTTTAAATGAAAGTTTACACAGAAAATTAAGTTTCCAATTTACAATTTCTATGCATATTGTTCAGTCACATTGATTACATTTTCACAATGTGTCAACATTCTCATTATTTCCATTCGGTTGTTCCATTTCCATTAATCTAGCTTCCTTAACCCTCCTCACCTTCTCATCTTTTCTTTAGGGTAAATGATGACTGTTTGGTATCATATAGTTACTTATTTAAAAAATGATCATTGTACTTACAAGTGATGTTTTTTCATTTGTAAGAGAATCTGTTATTCAAATGAAAGGTGAATGGTTTCTGTTTCAGGTTTAACAGGTGTCTTGGGGCAACAGTCTTAGGAGTTCCTCTGGTATCTATTAGTCCAGTAACGCTGGCCTTTTTTTTTTTTTTTTTTTAACAATATGAGTTTTGTTCTACACTTTCTCTCCCATTCTGTCTGGGACCATCTATTGTGTCTCTGCTTAGAATGGTAGCGGGGCACCATCTAGTTCTTCTGGTCTCATGGATCACATGGTCTACTAGTTGATATTGCTGGGGGGTAGGCACTCCTAAGAGTGGCTAGATTATGATATCAGTTGTATTTCCAACCTGGAAAAGGTCTCTGAAGTTAAAGTGAGGGCATTGATTGAGAAGAAATGGGATTCTGAATATTGGGTTGTGGACATATGGGGAGGTGTGGATAAAGCTGGGGACATTGAGCCCCTAAATTCTGTTTAGTCACCCTTGATAGTAGAACCAGTCCTTCCACCCCCACCTGATGAGTTTAACTCAGCTCTCTCTGAGGAGTGCTTGCCTGAGGCTTTGTCTGGGCCATTGCCTGTTGTGGCACCTGAGGCATCACCTGAGGCAGATGCCCTGCCAAGACATTACTGAATGTCCCCAGAACTTAACTCCACCACTCATTTTTGGTTCTAGACCTATATAAGTAGACTCAAGTTCCCATGATCTACAAGAATTGAAAGGTAAAATTGGTATGATGGCAGCATCAGACATCCTTATCTCACTTCATGAGAAGAGAGACCCAATATCATCATCAACAGCACAAGGCTGATCCCTATGAGGCAGAAGTCAGACATACGTTTTCTCTCTAAACTTTGTAGCAATTCTGGCACCAGCTGTCTCACATGGGGCCCTCTCTATTCTCTGCTGTGTTCAATAATTTGTTGCAATGGCCACATGGAACTCACAGAGTAGTCATGATTATGGCATTTATTTGGGAAGTAACAGGTTACAATTCAGGGTCAATTATTTAGGATACACTTCTTTGATCAGGACAACTTCTCTGTCATGGCCACAATCAGGCTTCTCCCTGGCCCTGGGCCTCTCAGCCCTCAGCCCCTTGGTCCATTGGACCTCAGGCCTCTAGAGCCTTCCCAGTCTCTGGCCTGGTTGGGCAAGTGTAACAAAGCACATCAGTAAGTGTCCAGAGCACCACACTCCAACAGTAAGTCTCAGCCTAAGCCTCAGCCTGAAGATGCTCAGCTATCACGCTCTGTGGGTTAGCAAGCCCCATCTAAAGAGCTTTGTCTGCTAAATCACCTTTGCTAGTAAAATTAACCCTTTAAACCCCATATAGTAAGTTTAACTCAGCTCTGTCTGAGGGTTCTTGCCTGAGGCATCACCTGGGCCGTTGCCTGGTATGGCACCTGAAGCATCACCTGAGGCAGAAGACTTGCAGAGACATTATTGAATGTCCCCAGGATTCAACCCCACCAAATGTTTGCTTCTAGACCTGTAACTAGACTCAAATCCTAGCAAGCCCCAAGAGGTAAGGTACAAAATGTGACCCATGAAAAGGTACGCTACACTCCAAAAGAATGGCTTGATTTTCCTAATGCATACAAACAGGTATCTGGGGAGTATGTATGGGAATGGCTATTAAGGATGTGGGATTATGGTGCAAGGCTCAGTCTGAATTTATTGATATGAGCCCACTAAGTGCAGGTTCTTCATTCAATGTTTCAGCTCAAGAAGTTAGAAAAGGTTCTAATAATTTATTTGGTTCATGGATGAAAACATGGACTAGAAGATGGCGTACACTAAATGAAGTGGAAATTCCAGAACTGCCTTGGTATATTGTGGAAGAATCTATCCAAAGAATTGGTGAAATTGGAATGTTAGAATGTGTTCATTTATCTATCATTATCATGTACGACCCACGGACCAACAGGGAGTGCCCAGAGGATACACCTTTCACAACTATGAGAAATAAATTTGTGAAGGGAGCATTTTTGAAGATTTCTGTGATTCTTCTTCTATGTAGGTCATATATTACAGTAGTAACTATTCTCACTGAATTGGAGCACAATAGGGGTGATTGGATCCCAGGTTTACAGGAGCCAAGTGATGGTACTTACTTGCCAAAGACAAAGTGGGTGTGGACAGTAGTATCAAAACTAATGAAAACAGTCTGACTACTCAGAATAGTCTGACATGCATGGACTTATGGTAAAATAGATGTGAAACTTACTAAATATTTCCTTGATATGTACAAGTGGAAGAATTTTTGGTCAACTGATTGGAAATTTATCTTGAATAGTGAAAAGAGTCAGGGTCCCTCAATCAATTACCAGAGTTGAACTGGTTTGCAGACCTACAACTCCTTGAATCAAAGGAAGGTCAGGACACTTTGAGGAAGGACCCCACAACACTGCCAAAATTTATAATGTTAACCATTCTCCTAGCCTTCCCCAAAGGGATTTACAGCCTTTCACAAGTGACTATTCATGGAGGAAAATAACATAATTGGATTTTTCAGGGATTAATGGATACTAGCTCTACACTGATATTAATTACAGGAATCCCAAAATGTCATTATGGCCAACAGTCTGAGTAGGGTCAGATGTAGGTCAGGTTATAAATGCAGTCTTAGCTCAGGTCTGTCTCACAGTGGGTCCAGTGGGTCATTGAATCCATCATGTAGTGATTTCCTGTTTCAGAATGCATAATTGGAATGGAAATATTCAGCAACTGACAGAACCCCCATATTAAATCGCTGACATTTGGAGTATGGGCTATTATAGTAGGAGAAGCCAAGTAGAACTCATTGTTGTTGTTGTGTGCCACTGAGTTGGACCTGACTCAGTGACCCATCCTTGGGCTTCCGAGGTGGTATCACTATAGAAGTAGATTGCTCAACCTTCCTTCCGAAGAGTGGCTGTGGGAATTAGAACTGCTTTTATCTAAGAAAACAGCAAACTAAAAGCAATGCCACATTCCTGGAGAGATTGCAGAAATTAGTGCCACCATCAAAGTCTTAAATAATTGTTGATTCCCACATCTCCATTAAATTCACCTATTTGGCCTATGCAGAAAAGAGATGGATCTTGGAGAATAACAGTGAATTATGGCAAAAGTTTACCATAACTTTGAAAAAAAAAACATAGTGACTCCAATTACAGCTGAAGATGTGGTTTCATTGCTTGAGCAAATTAGGACATCTCCTGGTACTTGGTATGCAGCTAATGATCTGGTCAATGTCTTTTTCTTGATTCCTGTTCCTAAAGACCATCAGAAGTAGCTTGCCTTAAGCGGCCAAGACCAGCAATAGACCTTCACTGTTCTACTTCAAGTCTATATCAACATCCCAGCACTGTGTCATAATTTAGTCCACAGGGACCTTGCTTACCTTCCCCTTCCAGAAGATGTCACACTGGTCCATTACATGACATTATGCTGATGGACCTAGTAAGGAAGACTTACCAACAACTTTAGACTTATTGGTAAGACATTTGTGTGCCAGAGAGTGGGAAATGAACCTGACAAAAATTCAGGTGCCTTTCACCTCAGTCAAATTTCTAGCTGTTCAGTGGTGTGGGCATGTCGAGACATTCCTTGTAAAGGTTTCTTAGGCTGGGTTCTCTAGAGAAGCAAAACCAAATATATATGTAGATAGATAGATATTGATTTATCTCAGGGAAATGGCAAATGTCTCACACAGTTGTAGAGGTGGGCAGGTCCCAAGTTCATGGGTCAAGTGTCAAGCTGGAGGCTGCTTCCAACTCATGCAGCTTCAGGGGCTGACAAACCCAAAACCAGCAGGTGGTAGAGCAGGCTGCTGGCTTCAATGGATGACAAATTCAAGATCAGCAAGTAAAAGGAATGGCAGATTCTTGGCTCACAGGCTGTGAAGGCAACAATCCCAAGATCAGCAAGCAATATAGCAGGCCATTGGTTCAGCTCCAAGAATCAGAGAAGATGATGCACTAGATGCAGCAAAAAACCAGAGTGTCCCCAGGATGCCATACATATATCAGAAGCACATCCCTGAGGAAACTCCCTTTCAACTGAGTGGCTACTCGTAGAGTATCTCATCATGGAGGTGATTACATTACAAATGCTTAAACCACTTAAAATCATGGTCCAGCCAAGTTGATACACAACCTCAACTATCACATAAGGTGAAGGATAAGTTGCTGCATCTGGCCACTCCTACAATTTAAAAGGAGACAAAATGCCTGGTGGCATTTTGGATTTTGCAAACAGCATATCCCTTGTATAGGAGTGTTATACTCCAGCTTATTTACCAAGTGACTCAAAAAGTTGCTAGTTTTGAGTAGGGCCTAGAACAAGAGAAGACTCTGCCATTTGGGCCAAATGACCTGGCTAATCCAATGATGCTTGGTGTCAGTGGCAGAGAGAGATGCTGCTTACAATTTCTGGCAGGTTCCTGTGGTGAATCACAATGCAAATCCTTATGATTTTGGAGCAAAGCCCTACCATCCTCTGCAGATAACTACTCTTAATTTGAGAAACAGTTTGGCTTTTTACTGGGCCTTAGTAAGACTGAATGCTTAATCGTGAGCTACCAAGTTACTATGTGGCCTTAGCTGCCCATCATGAACTGGGTATTGTCTGACCCAAAGAGTCACAAAAGTTGGATGTGCACAGCAGCACTCCATCATCAATTGGAAATGGTATATATGAAATCAAGTTCAAGCAGGACCTGACGGCACATTACATGAGGAAGGGTCCCAAATGCCCAAGCTCCCCACTTCTGTCACATTACCTTCTAACAGTCTGCACCTATGATGTCATGGGGTGTTACTTATGAATGACTGACCAAAGAAAACTTGTGCCTGGCTTACAGATGGTTCTGTGTGATATGCATTCACTACTAAAAAGTGGACAGCTGCAGCACTGCATCCTCTTTCTGAGACTTTCCTGAACAACAGTGGTGAAGAAAAATACTCCCACTGGACAGAACTTTAAGCAATGCATCTGGTTGTTCATTTTGCTTGGAAGGAAAAATGGCCAGATATGTGATTATATTCATGGGACATGGCCAATGGTTTGGCTGTGGTTAGGGACTGGGAAGGAACATGATTAGAAAATTGGTGACAAGGAAGTATGTGAACAGACCTCTCTGAATAGGCCAACGAAGTGAAGATATTTGTGTTTCATGTGAATTATCAAAAAAGGTTAACCTGGGCTAGGAGGATTGTGATAATCAAACAGACAGGATTATGCACTCTGTGGATACAAATCAGCCTCTTTACCCAGCCATTCTTGTCATTGTCCAGTGGGCTTATGAACAAAGTGGTCAGGGTGGCAGGGAAAGATGTTATGCTCAGCAACATGGACTTCCATTCATCAAGGCCAACTTTGCCAAAGCCACTGCTGAGTGCTCAGTCTGCCACCAATAGATACCAACACTCAGTCCCCAAGATGGCATCACTCTTCAGGTTTATCAGCCAGGAACCTGGTGGCAGGTTGATTACGCTGGACTGCTTCCATCATGAAAAGGGCAGCATTTTGTTCTTGCTGGGATGGACACCTACTCTGGATAAGGATTTTCCTTCTTTGCACACAATGCTTCTGCCAAAATTACCTTCTGTGGATTTACAAAATATCTTATTTACTGTTGTGGTATCCCACACAGTATTGCCTCAAATCAAGGAACTCACTTCACATCAACTCAAGTGTGGTAATGGGGTTATGATTATGGAATTCACTTCTCTTACCATGTTCCCCACCATCCTGAAGCAACTGCCTTCACAGAATGGTCTTTTAAAGACTCAATTACAACACCAGCTAGATGGAAATATCTTGCAAGGATGGTGTACTGTCCAGAAGGCTGTATATGCTCTCAATCAGCATCCAATAGATGGTGCTATTTCTCCTGTTGCTAGGATCCATGGGTCCAGAAATCAAGGGATGGAAACTGGAGCATCCCCACTTGCTATTACCTCTAATAACCCACTTGCAAAATTTTTGCTTCCTGACCCCACCATCCTATGCAATGTTGATCTAGAGGTCTTAGTTCCAAAGGGAAGAATGTTCCCATCAGCGGACACAACACTGATTCCATTGTGCTGGAAGTTAAGGAACCCAGCTTCTTTGGGCTCCTCATGCCTCCAAATCAACATGCGAAGGGAGTACCATGTTGGCTGGTGTGATGGGTCCTGATTACCAAGGGAAAAACCAAAACCACACCCACTGCCATTGAGTCAGTTCTATCTCCTAGCAGCCCTAAGGACAAAGTAGAACTGCCCCATAGGGTTTCTAAGGCCATAAATTTTTATGGAAGCAGACTGCCACCTTTCTACCAGGGAATGGCTGGTGGGTTCAAACCACTGACATTTCGGTGAGCAGAGAAGTGTGTTAACCACTCACTGTGCCACCAAGGCTTCTTAGCAAGGGGAAATTGGACTGTTGTTATATAATGGAGGCAAAGACTATGTCTGGAATGCAGGAGATCACTTAGTATTACCATGACATGTGGTTAAATTAATGGAAAACTACAACCTAATTCAGACTCAAGGAGCTCTGGTAGCATAGTGGCTAAGACACTTGCCTGCTAACCATACGGCTGGCGGTTCAAACCCACCAGCCACTCCTCGGAAGGAAGGTTGGGCAATCCTACTTCCGTAGTGATACTGCCTCGGAAACCCAAGGAGGGGTCGCTATGAGTCGGGGCCGACTCGACGGCAAATAACAACAACAACAACAACAATTCAGACAGAGCTACTGATGGGCCAGACTCTTCAGGAATGAAGGTCTGGTTTATGCTACCAGGCCAAGAACCATGATCAGCTGAGGTGGTTGCTGAATGCAAAGGGAATATGTAATGGGTAGTGGAAGAACATTGTTCTAAATACAAGCTACAACCATGTGACCAACTGCAGCAGTGAGGACTGGTGATTGTTGTATTTCTTCCTTTTGTTATACACATGTATGTGTGTGTGTGTGTGTGTGTGTGTGTGTGTAAGTATGTATAGCAAATCTTTTCTTTCCTCCTTTATCCTATCACTACTTATAAGATGGATGGGGCTAGTGTATTTTTGCTTGTACACATGTTTATCATGTTAGGCACAAGTATGGCTTTATAATTGTCTTTATTTGGAGATTATTTGTGGCTTAAGATATGCATAGGTGCCAGTTTGATAAGGGGTGGACTGTGATGGTTAGTGTTATGTGTCAACTTGGCTAGGCTATGATTCTGATTTGTCATTTGGTAGACACTCTGGAAGGAGGGTTGGGCAATCTACTTCCATAGTGATACTGCCTTGGAAACCCAAGAAACTTATAGAGGGGTCTCTATGAGTTGGGGCCGACTCAATGGCACATAACAACAACAACATGTAATCACCTTCCATTTTGTGATCTGATGTTCACAGCCAATCAGTCAAAAGGGGAGTTTCCCTGGGGGTGTGGTCTATCTCCAGTATATATAGATATTCTGGCCAAGCTTACTTTCTTGAATTTGCACTTTTACCTGAACTCTGGTTCTTGGCAATTAAGCCTGCATAATTCTTCAGCCTGTTACTTGATCTTCAGATTTTGGGTTTGTCAGCCCCTGCAACCATGTGAGCCAGCAGAGGTCTTCAGCCAGCTGCCTGACCCATGGATTTGGGACTTTCCAGCCCTTACAATTGCAGGAACCATTTTCTTGAAGTAATTCTGTCTCTATATATTTATTTATATGCTTCACTGATTTTATTGCTCTAGAAAACCCAGATTAACACAATCTGTTTAGTGAAGAGCTCTCAGCAAGCATATCCATTATCTGTGTACTCATGATGTCCATCAGCAGATATGCTGCTCATTTACACCTTTGTCTTAACACAATCACAGCTCACTCAAAGGAATGCATGGAGTTCCCCTGGTGAGGAAGGTAGGGTCCAAGATGGTTCCCCAATGATCTCTGCCTCCTGGCAGTCATGCCCTTGTATAATTCCCTCCTTGAATGTGACTGGGACCTGTAAAGTGCTTGTAACCAACAGAATATGACAAAAGTGATGAGATGTCACTTCCATATTGTGACATCCATTCTGGAAGCACACTCTTTTCCTGGCTGGAAGCAAGCTGCTATGTTGTACTTTTAAAAGGCCGAGGTATCCAGGGACTGAGGGTACCCTTTCACCTACAGAAACTGTGAGGTAATAAAGGTGTTTTGCTTTAAGCTACTAAGTTTGTGGTAATTTGTTAGGTAGCAAAAGAACTACCATACCTGGATTAGCAAAGCTAAAGACCATTGTCCACAATAGTCATAATTTAGTGTTTTTCATTACTTTGTTTTTCTGTGGAGAGGCTGTTTTGTTTTGGGTTAATGATTAGTAGTGTGATCCATATCAGAGGCCCACCCTTGCTTCCCACTACAATTACTGGGGAGCCCCTGAAACCCTGCCTGACCTACAAAAACAATCTCCAGGGTTGGAGCTTGTTAATATATTCTTTCTTTAAATTCTCTCTGCAAAGTATCTCACACAAGATATTTATTAACCACATAGGAAGGAATAGCTTTATAACTGGAGTAATAGACAGTGAACCCCTTAACCAAGTGATCAAGGTTAACATCACCAATAAGATGTATCATCATCAAGTGTCTTCTGATACAATACACTTCTGTGGTATTTACTGCCAAAAATGCAGAACTTCAATATAATCATCAGAAAACATTGGATTGAACCCAAATTGAGAGATAATAAAATAAATGGACAGTATCTGTTCTGATTATCTAGTACCACTTTGACAAGAATATACCACAAATGGGATGGCCTTAACAAACAGGAGTTTATTCTCTTACAGTTCAGGAGGCTAGTAGTTTGAATTCAAAGTGCCAGGCTCCAGGGGCTGGATGAAAGCCCCTCAGCCTTGGGCTTCAGCTCTGCCTCTAGCTCCCAGCCCACTGGAGCTAGAGGCGTTTCTTCACTCAGACAGCTGCTGGCTGCTGAGGCTGCAAAGCCCAAGGTTGACAAGTAAAAAGGCACAGTCCCAATGTTACCAAACCACATGGCAGGCCATTAATTCAGGCTGCTGAATGACATGACTACATGAAGGGTCCAACCGTGCCATAAGCTCGAGACCATTCCCAAAACTGCTGCTTGTACACGGGAAGCAGACCACATACCCAAAAGCAGCTACTCAGCTGCTCACAGTAGTTCCACCATGGAGGTGATTACCAGTCTCATCATGGGGAATACTATATCCAGCTGCCCAGCCACTCAACCAGGCCCAGCCAAGTTGACACACAAACTGAACTACACATACCACAGTATCCTCCAAAAGTGTGTAAGTCAAAAAAGACAGGAACAGACTGAGGAACTCATAAATTGGAGGAGACTACAGAAAAATAACTAAATGCAATGTGGGATCCCAGGCTGGATCATGGGCTACATAAAGATCATTAATGAAAAAAAAAAACCACTGAAATTTATATTATATATTATGTCAGTATTAATTTCCTTGTTTTGATAATTGTATTATGGTTATATAAGATGTTAACAGAGGAAGCTGAGTGAGGGATATATAGGAAATCTCTGGTTTGCAACTTGTCTATAAGTCTAAAACTATTTCAAAATAAAAAATATAAACAAAAACCTCTCTCTACTTGAGAGTTTCTCAAAAAGTCTTTATTTTTGCTCTTCAAATCTGTACATATTTCTTTTACTTGAGTGATATTCCTACGATTGGGCTGGGGAGAGGCAGGAGACCAGGACAGGATGCTATCCTGTCAAAAATAAAAACATTTGCAGCTTCATGCATTTCAAAATATTTAGCCCCTTTATTTTATATTTTTCAAATTACAAAAGTAATATATGCAGTAAAACAATACATACATAGATACTTAAATAAAACTACTTATATTCCCCTTCCCCGCCAAGGTAATCAATGTTAACATCTTGATGTGTATCTTTCTACAGTTTTTCTTTGTTCATATAAATATGCACGTGCATATATAAACATATTGGGGTTTGTAAAAAAAACAATTTTAAAAAGAAATAGAATCATATACATTATTCTACAATTTGGTCTTTTCAATTAACAATATACTATGGACATGCCCACAAATTATTTGAGCTCTACCCCTTTAACCCCCACACACAATTTCTTTACTCACACACAATAAACTTCTGTTGTTGTTGTTTTTCAGTCATTTACATATTTTTTTTTTCTTTTGGCTTTCCTTTTCCTTCTCTGAATCCCCCATAACTGTATCACAACCCCCTCAACCCAATGAATTCTTCTTTCTCCATGCATATAAAATCATTCACAAATGTACATCTGTACACCCTTATCAGTCACAAACAACTAGAGGCATTTTGACACTTGTTTACAAAAATGGGGCCATACACACTTCTTTATATTGCTTTTTTTTTCCACTCAAGAAAATATTGTGGAATTCTATTCAAGTCCACTAGCATAGCTTTAATTTGTCCACTTTAATGGCTGTGTAAACATTCTGTGGAATGGTTATGCCTCCCCCACCAAATCTTCCTACTAGATGGGCATTCCAGTGTTTTTGACATTAATAATTTTACAATAAATGATTATGTTCATCTGTCTTTTATATATTGGGGCTTTTATTTCTAATGGGATTATTCCTCAAAGTAGTACTGCCAGGCCAAGGTATTTGTATCTTAAGTTTTAATAGATGTTGTCAGATTGCTTTTCAAAGGAGCTGTAACAATTTATGTTTCCACCAACAGTGTATAAGAACATCCTTTAAGTCCTGAATAAAAAGTATTCTTAGTTTGTCAGCCAGCTTGCATAGTGTTATCTCATTATAATTTTAATCTGCATTCCCCAATGACTACTAAATGAAGTTGAACATTTTTTGATATGTCCATCAGCTACTTGCATTTGTTCTTCTCAACTGTCTTTCCATATTCTTTTTAAAAACTAATTTATTTTTGATGTTGTTCAAAATATACACAGAACATATACCAATTCAACAATTTCTACATGTATATGTCAGTGACACTGATTACATTCTTTGAGTTGTGCAGTCATTCTCATCCTCCTTTTCTGAGTTTTTCATTCCCTTTTAACATAAACTCACTGTCCTAAGTTTCCTATCTAAACTTACAAGATACTGTTGCCAATTTGATCCCATATAGATAGATCTTAAAAGACCACTATGCTCAGGAAGCTCTGGTGGCGTAGTGCCTAAGGCATCTGACTGCTAACCAGAAGGCTAGAGCTTCAAACCCAGCAGCCACCACTTGGAAGGAAGACTGGGCAATCTACTTTCGTAGAGATATCTCCTTGGAAACCCAAGGAGGGATCACTATGAGTCAGAATTGACTTGACAGCAGTGAGTGAATGATGCTCAAGGAAAAAGGTTTTTTAACTAGTTAAGCTAAACCACTGTTTGGGTAAGAAGACTTCAGGGGATATTTTTGGTTTAAAGTTTAAAAATTATCTCATGGCAACAGTTTCAAGGATTCGTTCAGTCTTTACAGCTCCAGAAAATCTGGATTCCATGAGAATTTCAAACTCTGCTCTGCATTTTCCCCCTTATAGTCAGGATTCTTCTATTACAGACTCTTTGATCAAAACGTTCAGTAGCAGTAGTTGGGCACCACCCAGTTCTGGTCTGATGGCAAAGGAGGCAGTTTTTCATGGAGGCAATTAGTCACACATTCCATTTCCTCCTCCTATTCCTGACTTTCCTTCCTCGGTTGCTCCAGACAAATAGACACTGATTGTTGTACCTTGGATGGCTATTTGCAAGCTTTTAAGACCCTGGGCATTATGCAATAGACTAGAAGATAGGACAAATGTATTAAACATGATATTTGGCTATTTAATTGGAATATCCCTTAAGACTATGACCCTAAACCTCTAAACCAAGCAATCAAATCCCATGAGATGTTTGGCTATATTAAGTAGCTTCAGCTAATCTTTTGCTGTTGTAAATATATCTACAACTTTTTCCAGATGTACAACCTAATAGCAATTGCAGTAACTGGCTATGCAACTCTACCTTAATCAATATGACTTACTCATATTCTTTACCTATGTTTTGCTCTTGTGTTATCTTTTTCCTGTTAATTTGAATACTTTTTGTCTGCTCTCTGCAAACATTTTCTCCCAATGTATTATGTATCTATTTTGTTGATGATATCTTTTGCAATTCAAAAGACTGAAATTTTTATGTATTCAAATATTTATTATTTTAAAACAGCTTTTGAATGTCTTAAGTTGGTAAAGTTAATGTCGACCAAATCTGATATTGTACATGTATAGTCTCCTTGATTTTAAGTATTTTACAGTTTTAAAAATGTAAGTCTTAAATCTGGAATTTATTTTGGATGTGGTTTGTGTTGTTGGTCCAACTTTTTACTTTTCCAGATTATAAGCCAATTGTGCTAGAATAGTTTTTAAATAAACTACTTCTGTCTCCTATGTTTTTCATTTCACCTTTTCCAGAAAAACCTGCATATACCAAGGTCTATTTCTAAGGATTTTCTCTTCTGTTCCACTGATGTATTCATCTACTTTTTGCTACTGCTATATTAATTTGATGAGAAGAATGGCTTCATATTTTCTGATATGTGGTACATTATTTTTCTTTTACATACTTTTCCTGTCTATTCTCAGTCATTTTATTCCATATGAACTTTAAGATCATTTCACTAAAAAAAATAATAATTTATATTTAGTGTAATTCCAAAGAAAATGAATTTTAAATTGTTAAGTGTTTATTTCGAGTGCAGAGAAAAGCTCTTAATTTCTGTATGCTGTCTCATTAGAAAATTATCTTTGTAACTAAAAAAACAAAACAAAACAAGAGTTTCTTCATTTATTGGTATACAGGTATACCATCAGCAAAAAAAAAAAAAAAAAAAATCACACCACATTTTCCACTGCTTATACAGGCTATATTCTTTTGTATTGCCTTCACTGGAACATCCCGGACAATATTTAATAATAGACATATTCAATAATAATACACAGTGCCATCCTACCTCATTTCTAATACTACTAAATTTCTTTCTATTTAAATTTTTTTTTGTACAGAGACACTTTAAGTGGCTATCATCTATTACAACTTAATTTCTATTTTATTAGATTAGAAATAGCTACATATTCTCTTAAATGCCTTCTAAGCATCTACTGATAGTTTTTATGATTTTTCTCTTTTAAACTATTAATTTTATTGATATACAACAAGTCCCCAGGTTATGAACTTATGGACCATGCCTACTTACCCTTTAATGTTATGTAATTTGCCCTCACTTGAAACAATTAAATCAACCCTTACTAGCAGCAAATTTTTCATCACAATCATCTTCACTTGCTGTACAGGCAGCTTTTAAATCATTGGAAAAGCTTTGAAACTTCTGCACTCAAGTGAGTCTAATTAAGAACCAAATGCACCTGTTCTGGCTTACCTATATTCGACTTAAAGACACAGTGAAAGATCTTGTTTGTAACCTGGAGACTGCCTATATGGCCTGTTACTGAACTGGCCCTGTGTTCTTGGAGTATGTCTTACTTGTTTATCATAGCACATTCATTAGGTGTATTGTTGAAATTATTTGCCATTACTTATAATTTTTGATTCTGTATTCATGATTAAGACTGATCTTGGATTTTCAATTTTCCCACAATCTTTATTAGATTTTGGTGTTAAACTTATTCTGACTTCATAAAATAAATTTGGGAGCTTAGTTCATGGATTGAATATTTTAAATAAACTGGAATTATTTCTTCTTTAAAGGTTAACTAGAACCAATTATCTAGGGCTGGAACATTTGCAATCATAGATCTTTAATTACTTTTCCAAATTCTTCAGTGGTCAATTTTCTACCAAGTTTTCTCGTTCATATTGCAATTTCCACAAGTTACATATTTTGCCAGAAAAGCATTTATATCTTGTTTAAAATATGTTGATCTAGAGTTGTATGTATCTTGTATCATTTTTAAAATCACTTCTATATCTGCGGTTATGGCTCCTTTCTCATTCTGGATCAGGTGGTTTAAAGGGAAATTCTGAACAATGCAGGTTCTTAGTAGTCATTTATTTTCTTGTATGGATCACATGGCAGCTCAGGGAAACAGAAAGCCTGTTTTGAAATTTAGTGTCTAGGGCATTCACAAGGAAATATATTATAAGGAAGATAAATGGACCCTGTTCAATTAATTTTAAAAGGGGGAAAAAAACCCACTCTCCTTCATTGGTCTCTGCATGAGACATTTCTGAATTATAAGACCCATACAAAGAGTGTCCCTTCTAATAATATGTCATAAGATTATTTTAAGCAAGACTAAAAATATAGGAATAGTGCACAATATATCAGTTACACTACTTTTTGTCAAATAGTGAATGTGTTGAGTAATGAAGTTTACCGTATTTGTTCTCCCAATATCAGGTTGTAAAACTATTCCTTAACTTTGATTTTAAACATAAATAACTATGTTTTTAACAAAGTGTTTTGCTAAGTTAATAAAAGACTTACAACAAACCATTGCTTTATCATTTAGGAAAGGGCTTGATAACAACTGCTGTAACCATTAACATTTATTAGGAAAAGATCGAGAAAATGTAAGTCGTATGTTGAAGTTATTTAAAAACAGCTGACCATGTTATTTATATTATTATTATTATTGGGTTTCATATATTTACAACACCAAAAGACAATGGTGATATTTAGAGTAGATACCTTGGAGAATGGCATTCTATGTACAATATGGCATATGTGTTTGATATTCACAATTTATGTTAAATTTCACATTTATAATTATATATACAAATAGTGTTTATTATGTGGGTCACTGCAGACTGTACCATATACATCTCCAATTATCTTCACATATATTTTGTATACTATTGTTCTTTCAATTTATACATTTTTAAATTTTCATATGCCAGAGTGACCATTTCTATAATTTATAAAGTATTTTCTATAAGAGTCTGTATCACAACTGGAGCATGAGTTCTGTTATGGCAAAACACTTTGCCTAAATCCATTAAATTGGTAAGATTTCTAAAGATGAATTCAATGATACACCATGAAATTAGATATCTTACTCAAGGCTTTCCCATAATTATTAGGTTTTCATTCCTGTAGGCATTCTTTCTAGCATGAATTTTCTGATGTCTACTCAGGTTTGGCTTCTGGTAGAAAGCTTTGCCACATTCATTGCATCCATAGGGCTTTTCTCCTGTATGAGTTCTCCAATGTTTATTGAGGCATGACTTTTGGCTAAAGGATTTCCCACATTCTCTGCAATGATAGGGTTTTTCTCCTGTGTGCATTTTTCGATGTACATTGAGGTATGACTTTTCACCAAATGACTTCCCACATTCACTGCACACAAAAGGTCTCTCTCCTGTATGTGTCCTCTGATGTTCTGTGCGGTGTGATTTCTGGGTAAAGGCTTTCCCACAAAAGAAACATTCAAAGGGTCTTACCCCAGTGTGAATTCTCTGGTGTTTAATAAGGGTAGACTTATGTGAAAAGGCTTTCCCACAATCAGTGCATCCATATGGTTTCTCCCCCGTGTGACTTCTCTGATGCCTAATGAATTCAGACTTATAGCAGAATGCTTTCCCACACTCATTACAGATGTGGGGTTTCTCTATAGGTGGAATCCTCTTCCGTTTGTACACAAGAGAACTGGTTCCTGCTGGTTTATATGTAAGTGCTGGGTTATGGCTGAAAACTTTCTCACACTGACTGCATTCCCATGTTTTTTCTCCATTAGATCTTCTATCATGATTTACAAACTGTAACAATTTCCCTTTCCCATATTCATAACATTCACCTTGCTGTTTTGAACAGTTTTTTTTAAAACCAATTGATTTTAAATTATGTTTCATGCTCTTTCCACATGGATCCCAGTTACTGGAGCTTTGAATTGAAGGAAGAAGTTCAGCCCTCAGAAGAGATATTTTTCCAAAATTATTACAACCATGACTTCTTTCCTTGGACAATGTTTTCTTGCTGATGAATGAACCTTGCCTCAAAAGTAGATCCTGATGTCTTTTCTTCTGGACATTAGCTTCCCAGAAGTCTTCTGGAGAAAGTACAGTGAACCATTCCTTATGAATCTTTCTACTATTATGACCTGGAAAAATCTAGTTGAGAATTGCCCTCAGATTTAAAGGGTACACAGTGTATGAGTAGAGAGCATGAGCTGTGACCAAAGACAGTGAAAGGAAGAATGTTGTATGGGTAGAGAAGATTCAGAACACTGGCACAAATGGAATGGAACATTAGTCACAGAGTACAGAGAGAAATAATTTTGAATAAGATGGGATGACATTATAGAACATGAGTTGGCATGTTCTTAAAAGGCAGGTTAGTAAGTATTTTAGGCTTTGTGGGCCATATAGTGTATGTTGCAACTACCCAACTCTGGTATTGTAATGCAAAACCAGTCACAGACAATATGTAAATATATGGATATAGCTGTGTTCTGATAAAACTTTATTTACAAAAACAGTCAGCCAACCTTGAGGCGGTAGCTGGCTGATCCCTGTTATAGAGGAAGGGATTAAATGTCATAAAGCACCTTGCTTCTCAGTGTGTGGTTCTCCAATAGGCCACTTTAGCCTCACCTGAGAACTTCCTAGACATGCAGAATCTCAGACCTACTGAGACCACCATAGACCTACTGAATCAAAAGCTGAATTTTAGCAAGATGCCCGGGTGATTCTTAAAACATTATAGTTTGGGAAGCACTGACATAGCTGCCATCAGGTAGTTCATCACGTTGGGCTAGTTAGTTACAACATACATGGCAGAGAGCTCTAAGGTGAACTAGATAAAATGGAATCAACAAAGCTAACTAGGACTTAAAGCAGGGGCTCTTGACTTGGTAGACAGAATTCAGGGTTTGTGAACTTGGATTGGAAAAATATTACATCTTTATTTTTCACTAAGCTCTAAATGAACCTAACATTTCCTTAGATTATAAATGTAAACAAGAAAACACATTAGTATTAGCCATTTCTTTGACTTTGGTTTGTGAATATGGTATTTTCATCTCACATTATAGTTGTTGGGAAAGAGACCAGTTGTGAAGAATATGTAGTTTCAGAATGGATAAGGTCTTTAAGAGAGTAAAGGAGCTCTAGTGGTGCAGTGCCCAAATCATTTGACTGCTAACCAGAAGGTTGGTGGTTCAAACCCACCAGCCACTCCATGGAAGGAAGGTAAGGCAATCTACTTCTGTAAAGATTTACCACCTTGGAAAGCCAATGGGGGTCATTATGAGTTGGAATCAACTTGATGGCAGTGGGTTTGGTTTTTCTGGTTTAGAGAGTTACACTGTGGGGAAAAAAACTAAGTTTGGATGACAGAAAATACAGTAGCTGCATGGAAGGAAAAGGATGGGCTAGAGCCAGGGAAATAGAAGATACAGAGAAAGGAGACTGACTAGATATATTTTTGTGATACATTAAACAAAATTCTTGAAAGAGGAAAAAGGGTCAAGTGAAGGAGAAATACGTCCCAGAGGGCACCAGCATGTAGTGGTTTAGAGCATTAGTTCTGGAGCCTGACAACATGGGTTCAAACACCTGTTCTGTCCTTCACGTGCTGTATGTTCTTAGACACGTTTCTTAACCTCTCTGTGATTGTGTTCTCATTTAGAAATGGGTAATATAGTGAGATACCTCACAAATGTTGCAAAGGTTAAATGAGTTGCTGTATGTGAAGTGCTCAGAAAAGACCTTACTATAGTGTGAATGTTCACTATGTGTTAGTCAATGATCCTAATGCTGCTGCAGCTACTAATACAATGACTAAAAGCTGGATGATGGTTAATTTCAAAGATATCATTTTGAGGAGAAGCATGAAAATGACTTGAATGCTTTTCTTTGTTTATATACAGTCATGCGCTGCATAACATCCATTTGGGCAATGTCCAATCACATATATGTCCGTGATCCCATAAGGTATAACAGAGTTCAGGAAATCCTGATTGAGATTGATTAGCGTCACAAAGTATCGCCCATTTGTTATTATGAACCACTGTATGTACTTCAAATTTTTAATGTAATAGGCTTTATGGGAGTTTGTTTGTAACTACAGGTTGTATTTAAATAGGATGTTCATAACCTGGGACCGCCTCTATATAATACGGTATTCACACAACTTCCAAATCACATAAAGTCCAATTTCACAAAACATATTGTGGACGTTAAGCAAGGCATGACTGTAATATTTAATTCAAGTGTGTGATTACAACACTAAGTGTAAGTAGCATAAGAGACTTTGAGCAAAATTTCCCTGTCCCTTTTGCTGGATTATCACACTCACCCCGACAGTGGCAACCTGGGCACACCGCCTCAGAAATCCATGGTGCTTCTTCCTGTTCCAGTTTGAGTATCACATCTGGTTTGTTGCCTTCATAACCTGTCCCAGGGAAACGATCCAGGCCTTGGGCTGAGCTCCTTGGTCTTCAGGGTCACTCAAGGGTGAGGACATGCAGTTTTAGAGGCTGTACAACAGATGCTATACTTGGGAGGAGACTGTAATTGTACACACACCTTGTCCAAAAAGGAATTTTGAATCTAGGAGCACTACCATACAAGCCAAACTCAACAAAGCAGCACAGTACAAGATTATGAATGTAAACTGTGTAGCTAGACCACTGGGGGTTCAAATCCTGATGAATTACCCTGAGCAAGTTATTTCACCTCTCTGTGCTTCAGTTTCCCAATCTGTAAATGAATAACTAACAAGATCTACCTCATACGGCTCTTATGAGGTTTAAATGATTTAATAGTTTGAATTGGACTAAAACGTTGTCTGGTACATAGAAAGTATCATATAAATATTAAATAAATAAGATACTTCAGAAGCCCTACAGCTGTTAGCAACTAAGAAAGGAAAAGTGGTCATTCCAGTATAATCTGAATTATAGAGTGGAGCTCTCCTTACCCACTGAGACAAGGTTGCTATAGGTCTCCAGCATCACATCCCGATACAAGGCCCTCTGAGCAGGATCCAGCTGGTGCCATTCCTCCTGGGTGAAGCCCACGACCACATCCTTGAATGTCACAGATCTCTGCTGAAGCTGAAATGATTGACATTGAGTCATGTGGGAAAATGTTGGCAGGACTAGATGTATACTGACTTTTATAATGTTCATAGGTCAGAGTTTACAGTGATCACTTATCTACCCATGTTTCCTTTTATATTCCTAGCTTTGTGTTAAAGAAAAAAAACAAAAATCATATTGGAATCTCATTTATACTTAAGAGTCAACAAATACTAACTGAAGACTCATCAGTGTCTGTCCCAGTGCTGTTTGCTGAGAACACAGTCTCAGATGATTCCTGACCTCAAGGAATTCGCAATCTGGAACAACATGTAATGCCATCAGGGTGACAGGTGTCATAAGAGGTGTGAAGGCAAAATATCCAGCCATGGCATGCAGAAAGAAGTAAATGATCCATCAAATTGTTCAGGATATGGTTTGGCTTCACAGCTAAGGATACATGGAGCTGAGTCTTTTCTGCTAGAATAAGGGATCAGCATCCCTTGCAAGAGCAGCAGTATGAACTAAGGCATGGAGGCAAAACAGTGGTTTTAAGGGCAGAAAGTTACTCAGAATAACAGAAAAAGAGTGTACAGAAGCTTTCAAGTGATAAAATGATGAGCTTGAAGACAATGGGAAATCTATCAAGAGAAACGTGTGTAGAAAGCACACTCTAGAAGGTATGTGGTGAGTTTCTTATATTTTACACAAAGTGGTACAACAGTAACTCTAAGCTTACTATTGTTAAACTCTAGGTTAATGATGTATATTGTAGCCATAGAATAACCACTAAATAGTATTGCAATGAGGTATACCTATACAGAACTAAAAAATATATACATATTCAATCAGTCCACACAAACACACACAAAGAAGAAACAGAGAAATAAAAAACCAGATGAAACAAACAGAAAACAAATACTAAAATGACAGACATAAATTCAACTATACCAACATTACATTCCAAAAACCAAACCCACTGCCATTGAGTCAATTCTGACTCATGGTGATCCTACAGGACACAGTAGAACTGCCCCCATACAGTTTCCAAGGTTATATATCTTAATGAAAGCAACTTGCCTCATTTTTCTTCCACAGAGCAGCTGGTGAGTTCAAACTGTCGTCCTTTTGGTTAGCTTCCAAATGCTTTAACCACTACATCACTAGAGCTCCAGAATATAAGACAAACATCCCTAAAAGTCAGAGACTGTCAGGCTGGATTAAAAAAAAAAACAAGACTCAACTCTATGCTGCATACAAAAGATACACCGTAAAAATAAACTCACAGATAGGTTGAAAGTAAATGGATAGAAAGAGAAGTGTGGCAGGTCACCTAGAGGGAAATGAAAGGGAAGAACCCTATAATAACCTGGGTGAAAGATGATGTTCACTGGAGAACAGTAACAGTGAGATGAAGAGGGAACATTGCAAAGAAGAGCTGGAACTTTCATTTTAACTGGTTGTGAGGGGTGGGGAAGAGGGAAGTTGACTACCTTAAGAAGAATGTGACATCAGGATTACAGGAAGACTAATTAACATGATATGCAGATGACACAACTTTTCTTGCTGACAGAAAACAGTACTTAAAGCATTTACTGATGAACAACAAAGACTACAGCCTTCAGTATGGACTGCACCTCAACTTAAAGAAAACAAAAATCCTCACAACTGGACCAGTAAGCAACATTACAATAAATGGAGAAAATATGGAAGTTGTCCAGGATTTCATTTTATTTGGATCCATAGTCATTGACTATGGAAGCAGCAGTGAAGACTCATGCATGCATTGGGTTTATCTGTTGCAAAGACCTCTTTAAAGTGTTAGAAAGCAAAGGATAAAGGTGCGCCTGACCTAAGCCGTGGTATTTTCAATTGCCTCATACACATGCAAAACCTGAACAATGAATAAGGAAGAGGAAGAAGAACTGATGATGCCTTTGGATTATGGCGTTGGTAAAGACTATTGAACATATCATGGACTGCCAAAAGAATGAACAAATCTATCTTGGAAAAAGTACACCCAGAATGTTCTGTAGAAGCAAGGATGGTGAGACTTCATCTCATGAACTTTGGATATGTCTTCAGCGGGGACTAGTTCCTGGAGAAGACATCATGCTTGGTAAAGTAGAAAGTTAGAGAAATAAAGAGTGGAGGATGAGCTTCAAGGAGATGGAACAACACAGTGGCTGCAACAATGGGCTCAAACATAGCAACAATTTTGAGGATGGCATAGGACTGGGCACCATTTCTTTGTCATACATAGGGTTGCTGTAATTTGGAAACTACTTGACAGCACCTAGTAATAACAAGCTCCCAGATGTCAGTGTCTTGTTACCATGTTGTGAGCAGCAGTGTTTCTTTATATGAGCCATATGAATGTCCCTCAGGGAAATGTCTTCAGAAAGAATCACCTTTAAAGCTAATCCTCCCCTAGAGGTAACAGTGTGCTTCTTCTTACATACAATACAAATCGTGGACTAATTGTATTTGCCTTTTTTGCTGGGCTACCAGGAAGACCATAGTTAATGACTCTTTCAGATGCTCTACTTTGTATATCTGTATTCCAGCAAAAGATATTCCTTGTATCACTGTTTGTAATATCAAGTTTGTAATCTACCCAAATGCCTATAAGTGGGGAAATGATTAAATCAGCTAAATTCCATGAATATGATGGAGCATTACATACCTGCTAAAAAGAATAGTGTAGCTCTAAGTACTAAAATGGGACAATCTAGAGGATATTTTAATTGGTGGACTAAAAGCCTAGACCAATATGTGTGTCATCCCACTGCATAAATGCCTAAAGGAATCTGCAATGCTCCACCCACATCTCCCTGCAGGAGGGAGGCACTTGTTATCCCAGATGCCGGGAGAACATTGGCTGCTGCAGGTGTGAGACCCTGTCTAAGAATTGCTGTCAGCCAATGGGAGCTGCCCCACCAGCCTACAACCTACAACTAATGACTGGTTCATTCTGGAATAGAAAGGCTTCCTTGCCTCCATTTACGACACCACTGAGGTCAACTGTAGGTCCAGAGCATCGTGTAAGGTTAGCTAAGGCCTCTGTTCAACAACTCCCTCTGCCAAATACTGCTCTCCTCACTTCTTTACAGACGTTGTTCCCAGAGCCTCTGTAGCAAAACTGCTGTATGCAAATTTCCATCTCAGAGTCAGTTTTCTTGAAAATTAAGCCTATAACAAAGTGCATTTTTCCCAAGAAGGGAACCTAGGATTCTTATTTTCACTATGTGCATATTTGCACCTTTTGACTTTTTTTTTTTTTTTTAATTGTGATTTGGGTGCAAGTTTACAGAGCAAATTCATTGTCCATACAACAGTTCATACATATTTTGTTTCACAATTGATTGCAATCCTCATAATGTAACAGCTCTCTTCCTACTTCCTCCTTGTGGCTACCTTTTCCATGTGTCCTTCTTTGCTATGCATTCTTGCCTTCTGAGCTATCTGCCTGTGCAAATGCTGCCCTTCTGATCTCCCATGGTTGACTGTTCTATGGAGTATACCTAACTGGTATAAATGTTCACCCTATATGCCTGTCTACTGTTTGCCTGGAAGCCACAAGAATAAGTACAATTCCAGGCCTGAAGGGTGACTAGGGGCCATAGTCTTGGGGATTTCACCAGGCTCTATCAAACCAGTAAGCCTGTTTTATTTTTTTTAATGATTTTGAGTTTTGTTCCACATTTTTCTCCCACTCTATGCAGAATCTCCTGCCCTGATCCCTTTCTAAATGGTTGACAGTGATAGACATGCATCATCTAGTTCTTCTGCTCTCATGGTCACACAGGCTGAGTTTCACATGGTCCACTAGTCCTTTGGATTAATAGTTTCCATGCATCTTTGGTTTTCTTCCTTCTTCTTTGCTCTTGATAAGGAGAGACAAATTGTTGCATCTAGATGGCTGCCTATAAGCTTTTAAGATCACAGTCGCTAGTCACCGAAGTAGAAAAGTTTTTGTTTATTATGTTATGCCAACGGAGCTTGATGTCCCCCACAACCATGGTCCCAAGCCTGCAAGCCCAACAACTCACTCCCTCAGCGTTGTTGGCTGTGGCTAAGAAATTATTACAACTTTGCCCTCTGTTAGTTCTATTTAAATGGATGTTCTTATAGCACTTAGAAGTATGTATATACAAATACTGCCTGCCAAACTTATATATGGTCATGGGTATTCTCTTTTGCCTAGACATACCTGATCATTCAGCTTGTCTACCTATGTATCTACCCATTGATCAGTGTTTGTTATTACTGATAATGCAGTATTGTGTATGTAAAAGTGTCTTTGTTGCCTTTTGATTTTTTTAACCCACGCATTTCTCATTCAAAAAAAAAAAAAAAAACACGTAAGTAACCAAAAATATCCTCTGAAGCCTTCTTAATACCAAACAGTAGTTTAGCTAAACTAGTAAAACATGTCTGCCTTGAGCATTATGCTCTTTTAAGAATATCTAAATAGGATCAAAGTGACAACAGCAACTTGAAAGATTAGATAGGAACCTTAGAGGGCAATGAGTTTCTGTCAATAGAAGAGGAACAACTCAGAAAAGGAAGGTTAATGATTGCACAACTTGAAGAATGTAATCAATGTCACTGGATTTTATATGTAGGAACAGTTGAAATGCTATGTATGTTTTGCTGTGCATGTTCTCAACAACAATAAAATAATTTTTTTTTTAATAAAATCTTTGAAAAGCAAAAAGAAAAAGTAAATGCCAATAAATATCAACTCACCTGGTACTCAATCATTTTCTGCTGTTCTTGGAAAAAGAGCTGCAACCTGTGAAGATAGAGATGGGAGGTGGGGAGGGAAGATGGAGAGATGGAGAGAGAGAGACAGAGAGAGATAACAGAGAACAGAGCCTTGAAGGAAGGACCATGCTTGCCTTTCAATTTGCAAATTCCTATGTAAACCTTGTACAAAAATTCATGCTTTAAATCAGTATAAGCAGAAGGAAAATGGTGCCTTTAGTGCATAGCTTCAGAGATTGCAGTGAATTATCCACTTGGCTCACAGATACGTAAAACAAATCATCCAGGAAATAACAGCTACTACCAAGGAAGAACTGAAAGTTACAGGGGGAAAAAAATCTTTAAAACATAAATAACTGGACCCAAGCGTATACTGCACAAAGGCTTCTAAAACTGTTATGAAAATATTATTTAAAAAATTTATCATTTAAAATATAAAATAAGGAACTCAATTAGTACAAAACATTAATAAAAACTGTTTATGATTTTCATTCATAGGAATGAGAGATCCTATAAACAGGCCTGGATATACTGTGCCATAATCAATGGCCTAGAGGTGAAAAGTCACATCCAGGAGCAGCAGGAACTCTCATTCAAGGCTTGTCAGAGTGTAAACTCGTTTAACCATTTTGGAAAACTGCTGAATTATAGCTATTAAAGCTGATCATGGAATGTCCTATGACTCAGCAGTTCTACTCCTAGGTCGATACTAAAGAAATAAATGCATTTTGTTCCCAGAAAGACTCAGATAAAAATTTTCACTGCTGCTTTCATCACGATAGCCCCAAACCGGAAGCTGCCCATAAGAACTGGATAAATTGTGGCACATGCATACAGTGGGATATAAATCAACAGTAAAAAGAAGAAACTGCTGATATCTATACAATAGCATCAATAAATCCCACAGACATTGTCAAATGAAAGAAGTCAGACGGAGAGAACACACTGTGTAATTCCATTTCTATAAAATTCTAGAAGTAACACTAATCTCTGTGACAAAAGACAAAATAGAGGTGGGGAAGGAGTGAAGATGGGGCATAAAGGAGCCTTCTAAGGTAGGGGTCAGCAAACTCTTTCTGTGAAGGGCCAGAGAGTAAATATTTTAGGCTTTGCATATCATAAGGATCTGTCAACTACTCAATTCTGCTGTTGCAGCACAAAAATAGCCATAGACAATAATACATAAACACATGAGTGTGGCTGTTTTCCAATAAAACTATACTTACAAAGACTAGATAAGGACTTCCATAACTGGAAGGCCATATTTGGCAGAAAGGCTATGGTTTGCTAACCCATTTTAAGATCATGGAAATGTTGATCTGAATGGTGGTTACATGAGTTATACATAGTTTAAAATTCATCAAGCTCTACTTGTAAAATTGGTACACTTTGTGTATTCTATGCTTCAGTAAAAAAGAAAAGGAAATCCTGCATCCATGTTCCACTAGGACTGACTTGTATCTTTCCATGGCAGGGAAACTGTCTCATCACTCTGGTGCAAGAAGGATTTGTCTCCTAATTGCCATCCTTGAGCTGTGGCCTTAATTCAAACTTTTTCATCCTTACAGCTGATTTCCACTAGATCCAGACTTTGCCCACTGAGTCAAGGAGGGTAATTTTTAAAACAGAGCACCTACATTGCCAAAAGAGTCACCTCTGTTTGGAGCCAACCCTCTCTTAACATGCAGCCATGGAATACCCTATGAGCCCTGAGGGATATCCCCAAGTTGTGTCTGACTTAACCTCTAGCCAGGGATGATGTTATTTTCTGTTACATGGGCATCTTTGCTCTGGCAAGAGATCTGAGACCATGGGTGACTTCTTCAGAAATGGATTTTTGTCCCAAATTCCCTTCTCCTGGAATAGCAGGTCTTTTATTTGGCCTGCCAGACCCTCAGGGCCCCATTTCTCACCAGTAACTCACCTTCAGCTATGGTCCCTGGCAGGGCCTTCTGTAGAGATGACCAAGGTCCTGTGGCCCTGAAACCTGGTGGGAGCCTTGCCGTCCAGGGAAGTTGCAAGATTAAAGGGTAGGCAGGGCACCCAGGGAACCTAAAGATAAGCAGGCATCTTGGTAAGGGCATCCATCAGTCCCCCCTAAACACTCCCAAGGCCTCATAGGGAGGAGCTTTTAGGGGACTTTGTAGGAGATAGCTGAGTGATGGTTTTACTCTGGATTTGGATTAGGGGAAACTTCTGGAAATACTCTGAATCTAAGGAGTGACTTAGATACAAGTCTGAACCTAAGCAATTCCTCTACCTGACTAAGGATATCTGGAAGAGACATTTTATTTCTCCAGGCCTCAGTTTTCTCATCTGTGAAAACAAGAAGAGACCATGAACAGAAATTAAGGAGCCAGACAGCTTGGGTTCAAATCCAGGCTCTACCAATTGCTGATATGTGACTTCAGATGAGTTACTTAGCCTCTCTGTACTTCAGTTTCCCCATCTGTCACCCTCTTAGGTCTACTGTGAGGATTAAATGAATTCATATAGGGAAAGCCCTGATGACAGTGCCTAGCCTACAGAAATATTTGCCATTACTACTATTATCCTACCTGAAATTTAATGAGTGCCTACTGTGTAATATGCTAAGTAACTCCCATGACTTGCCTCATTTGGTCCTTACTACAATGTTTTTAATTCTATCTTTTTTACCAATAAGAAACAGAGGCAGAGATAGATTGGAGAACATGTCTAATTTCACAGCTGAAAAGGTCTCAGTTATAAAGACTTCCTGGGGAAGTACCCAGGGGACTGCTTTGGACTCCAGGAAGTACTCCAAGGAACCTCTTTAGCTGCCAACTGGGGATAAGCCTTCCATCTTCTTAGTGGTGATTGCATAGAGTGTGTTTTAGTTGTTCCCAACAGAAATGCATGTGGTATGTGGAACTAAAGCTATGACAAATGACTCAAGATGATCAACTTATCCTTGAAAACAAACATGAAGAACTTAAATAAAATAGCTCTTGCAGTTCAGTGACTTACTTGGTATGGCTTTTCTAGCCATAGTCTTTGTGACTTCCACTGGATTACTGGGTGGGACCATGCAAATAAGTATGTAGAATTCTGATGTTGGGATTAGTTAGTGTTGTCACACTGCCAGGCTTAAAATGAGCCCTCCTAGAGGAAAAGGGGGAGCTCTGGTAGCATAGTGGCTAAGACACTTGCCTGCTAACCAGACGGCTGGTGGTTCAAACCCACCAGCCACTCCTCGGAAGGAAGGTTGGGCAATCCTACTTCCGTAGTGATACTGCCTCGGAAACCCAAGGAGGGGTTGCTATGAGTCGGGTTTGACTCGACGGCACATAACAACAACAACAACAGAGGAAAAGGGGGGAATCTTACTGCCATCAAGAGAAAAGAGCTGGAGGTAAAGTAGAGTGCATGCTTGGACCCGAGATCCCTGCAGTGGACCTCCTTGGCAGAGACAGATAGCAGAGAGAGAGAGAGAGAGATGCCCTGGCAGAGAGAGATGCCCCAGTAGAGAGAGACACCAACAGAGACGGTGCCAGTAAGAACCAAGGGGCAAAAGACAGAGCAGTGAGCTTAACTGGCCCACAGAGCAAGAAAGATAAGTGCCCTAGGGCAGGAGCGTTGCTCACAGAGTGGGATGAACCTAGGTGTACTTATTGGCAGAGCTAAAACAGCTTTGCAACATTGGCCCAAGCAGGACAGAGACCAGGACCAGAGGCCAAGGGCCAGAGAGGTATATCTGAGGGCACAGCAGAGGGGAGACTGTCCTGATCGAAGAACTGTACCCTGAGCATGCTCCTGAACCTGAATTCTACCCTGTTACTTCCCTAATAAACCCCATAATCATGAATATTGTCTGTGAATTCGGTGTAGCTGTTGCAACAAATTATTGAACTCAGCAGAGAAGTAGTGAATGTCGTGGGAGGAATAGTTGGTGTCAGAAATGGTAAAAGGCTGGAGGGTAGCACCATGTCTGGCCTCAAAGGAATAAGCCTTGGGCTCCTGATAGTGATTCTGTCTTCCTCTTGTGAAGTTACAGGAAGTCAGAAGATGGCGCCTCCATGTCCTTTTTGCACTCTTATGTATTCCAGGAAAAAACACTTAATAATTACAGGAAATAGGAAAATAAAATTAAGTTAAAAAGTAATCTAATAATTAAAAAATAATCTAATAGTCTGAGATAACCACTGTAACTTATGGTGTGTATGTGTATGTATTTAAAAAAGAAAAAAAAGGTATTGGACTTCTGGTAAGATGACAGAATAGACAGACAAGCTACATAGACTCTCTTCAACAAAGAAAAAACAAACCAATTGGCAGAGATACAGAAGATAATCCTGGAACCCTGAGCTTTGAAAGGAAGTATACAGAAGTGGATTAGGCACCAACTAGTGAAAAAACCTGGATGAAAACAGTGAGTATGAAGATGGATGGAGCTGAGGACTGTCAGCTACTCTGATGGCACCAATAGCCTGAATATTTCTAGGTAGTATTGGGAACTGAGAATTGACCTAAAGATCAGCCCTGGTTACCAAGGACTGCGCTGATGCCCTAAGAATAGGAAATAGCAAGGAGGGAGACAATCAGAGCTGTGGACTTCCAGCTGTACAGAGGGCATGGCGACTTGATGGTTTACAAGCAGTGGCTATTTTGGATATTTAAAGTGACCGAGGGTGCAGCCATTTTGAAAGTTTACAAGAGGTGGCCATTTTTTATATTTAAAGTGACAGCATTCTCATTCCAATTCCAGGGACCTAAGAATAGGCTCCATTTGCCAAGGACGGCAGGGACATACGGGAGGCTGACAATGGGAAAGGAGACAGGTGGTGAGTATATAAGTGCCACCAACTAGCGAACAGAGGAGCACAGTAGACTGCTTATGTAGATAACATCCAAAGAAAACAAAAATCATGGGCAAATCACTCCAACATAAAATCACCAATCAAATATAAACAGAAAAATGTTACAATGTCTCAGAGACAATAGAGCATCACAGTCCACACAAAGAAGGAAGAGAAAGCAAGAGAAAGAAGGGACCAGGATACAGACACAGAGCATATCTCTGAGGAAGAAGCAGTATTGGAACTCCCAATTAGGAATTCAAAAGAATAGTATTTAGGTACCTTCAATGGATTAAGAGACAGATCAAGGAAAACACTGAGAAAATTGAGAAAAACACAGAGAAAGACTTAGAAAGATTTCAAAAGACAATACAAGAACAAAATGACAAAATAAATGAAAAACAGAAATGATACAAAATCTACAGATAGAAATCCAGAAGACTGATACTAAATTTTCAGAAATAGATAACACATTGAAAGGGCAAAGGAGTACAATTGAATCAATGGAAGAAAGAATTAATGAGACTGAAGACAAATACCTCAGTACTTCTTTGGAAAGGAAAACATATCAAAACAAAATTAAGAAAGCATAAGGATCATGTGGGATACTATCAAAAGCAATAACCTATGTGTAATCAGAATGCCAGAACAGGAAGAGAAAAATAAAACCACAGAGAAAACTGTCCAAGATTTGTTGGAATAATATCCCTATTATGATGAAAGTGGAGAATATTTCCATTCAGGAAGTCCAATGAACCCCCAAAAGGATAGACCCTAAAAGAAAATCACCAAGATATATCATCATTAAACTCACCAAAACCAAAGACAAAGAAAAAAGACTGAAAGCAGAATGGGAAAAATGAAAAGTTACCTACAAGGGGCAACCAATAAGACTAAGCTCAGAGTGAACAAGAGGACATAACAATAATAAACATATATAATAAACAATAATAAACAAAAATAAACAATAATAAACATCTATGCACAAAATGAAACAGCCCCAACACACATAAACCAGACTCTAACAGAATTGAAAAGACAAATAGATGACTCCAGTCATACTAGGAGACTTTAATACACCACTTTAAAATATGGTACATACACACAATGGAATACTATGCAACAATAAAGAATAATGTAGAATATGCAAAACACCACATAACATGGATGAACTTGTAGGACATTATGCTGAGTGAAATGTCAATCACAGAAGGACAAATATAGAATTAGTTCATTATTTTAAAAAGTCAAGGAAAGGTTTATATAAAGAAGGAAACTTTGCTGGTAACTAGGGGGTGGAGGAGTGTGTCTAAGGCACTTGACTGCTAACCAGAAGGCTGGCGCTTCAAACCCACCAGCCACTCCTCGGAAGGAAGATGGGGCAATATATTTCCATAGCAATACTGCCTCAGAAACCCAAGGAGGGGTCACTATGAGTCAGGTCTGACTGGACAGCACATAACAACAACAACAGGAGTGAGAGGAGAGGGATGTACATAAATTATATTTCAATAAAATGTATTTACACAACAACAACAAAATAGAAATCCAGAAGATTAATGCTAAGATTTCAGAAACTGAATTTGGAAAGGTGTAGAAATGAATCAATGGAAGACAGAATTAGTGAGATTGAAGACAGATACTTCAGTATTACTTTGTAGAGGGAGCAACCAGAAAAAAGATCAAAACAAAATGAAGAAAGCCTAAGATTCCTATGAATACCATCAAGAGGAATAATCTACATGTAATTGGAATTCCAGAATAGGAAGAGACAGATAAAACCACAGAAAAAACAGTTAAAGGTTTGTTGGCAGAGAATTTCCTAATAGGTGAAAGAAAAAATATATCCATTCAAATTCAACAAACCCCAAGCAGGATAGAAACTAAAAGAAACTTACCAACACATATCATCATCAAACTCACCAAAACCGAAGACAAACAAAGAATCCTGAAAGTATTAAAGAAAAACTGAAAAATTACTTACAAAGGGCAACCAATAAGACTAACTTTGGATTCCTCAGCAGAAACCAAGCAGGAAGGCAACAGAATTATATATATATATATATTTGTTGTTGTTGTTGTTATGTGCCATCGAGTCGGACCTGACTCATAGTGACCCCTCCTTGGGTTTCTGAGGCAGTATCACTACGGATGTAGATTGCCCCATCTTCCTTCCAGGGAGTGGCTGGTGAGTTTGAACTGCCAGCCTTCTGGTTAGTAGTCAAGTGCCTTCGGCACTATGCTACCAGAGCTCCCATA
>NW_006922549.1:366597-367189 GCF_000298275.1 Orycteropus afer afer
ACAATTATATACCCAGCAAAAATGTCCCTCAAATATGAGGGTGAAATTAGGAGATTTCCAGATAAGCTGAAATTGAGGGAATTTTTTAAAACCAGGCCAACCTTACAAAAGATCTTAAAGGGAGTCCTTTGGACAGAGAACTGACAACAACAACAACAACAAATGATGACTAACACGCATGACGTAACGCAGAAACCAAACCAGTTTTACAACTTTCCAAAGTAAAATAAGCTTACAAGCCTGTAAACAGGGAACCAGAGACATCAATTGGTAAATGAGGACAACTATAAACCAAAATGAAGGAACAGTGTAGTTAGAGAACTTCTACATGGTGAGGAAGGCAAGACAATTGTGAGATAGAACAGACTGTTCTAAACTTGGGAAGAAAATAATAAATCACATGGTAGCCTCAAAGAAAAATAATAAACCTTCACATCAAAATAAAAAAGAGGACAAGCACAACTATTTAGCAAAAACTAAACCAACAGAGAGTTCTGGCAAGATGGTGGACTAGGCAGAAAGACTGCACAGACCCTCTTCAACAAAGAAAAGGGAAACCAATTAACAAAGACACAGAAGATAATCCTGGACC
>NW_006922549.1:370274-371567 GCF_000298275.1 Orycteropus afer afer
TCCATGGAGGGATGGACACTGGGAAGAGGTAACTATAGTGAAGAAGTGGGAGGGGAGCTGTTGCAGTGTGGTAAACTGTGGTCAATGTCATGAGACAAAGTATATGTAAACTGCTGTATGGAAAGTGAATTTGCTCTGTAAATCTTCACCCAAATCAGAATAAAAAATATAAATAAATAAATAAATAAATAAATAAACTAAACCAACAGCAGTGAAGAAAATGATAACAAGATCAAAAACAAAATGAGCTCAGCAAAGAATAGTATGTGGAACAAAGAAATCAGCAACATCACAAAACAACACATAAGAAAGTGACATCAGCAAGTTCATACTTGTCAATAAGTACACTGAACTTAAGTGAATTAAATGTAACAATAAGAGATGGAGAGTTGCAGACTGGATAAGAAAACATGACCCATCAATATGCTATCTACAAGAGACTCACCTTAAAGACAAGGACAAAAATAGATTAAAAATCAAAAATTGGAAAAAGACATAGCGAATGGCAACCAAAAAAGAGCAAGAGTGGCAATATTAATTTCTGATAAAACAGACTTTAAAACAAAAATGACCATAAGGGACAAGGAAGAACATTATACAATGATTTAAGGAACAATAGAATGAGGACATAACCATAATAAATATGTACACACTCAATTAAAGACACCCAAAATACATCAATCACACATTCATAGAATTGCAAAGATAAGTAGGTGACTTCACAGTAATAGAAAGAGATTTTAATATACCACTTTCAATAAAAGATAGAACAACTGGAAAGAAACTCAATAAAGATGCAGAAGAAGTAAATAATACAATCAAACAACTTGACCTTATAGACATCTACAGAGCACTTTACCCAATAACAGCACAATATACATTTTTTTCCAGTGCACACAGAACATTCTCCAGGATAGACCATATGTTACACCACAAAGCAAGCCTCAATAAATTTTAAGACATTGAAATATTGCAAAGCATCTTCTCAGACCACAATGCCATAAAATTAGAAATCAATACTAGGAAGACCAATGGACAAAGAACAAATGCATGGAAACTGAATAATACTTTCTTCAAAAATGACTGGATAATAGAAGAATAAAAAATGAAATAAAAAAATAAATTCCTTGAATCAAACAAGAATGAAAACACAACATACCAAAATCTTTGGGATACAGCAAGAGCTGTGGTCAGAGGCCAATTTATAGCAACACATGCACACATCATAAAAGAAGAAAGGGACAAAATCAACACCCTAACCCAATATCTCCAACAATTAGAAAAAGAGCAGCC
>NW_006922549.1:372178-376216 GCF_000298275.1 Orycteropus afer afer
AAAAAAAAAAAAAATCCATTATGACCAAGAGGGGTTCATAGGTATGCAAGGATGGTTCAACATTAGAAAAACAATCAACATCATGCATCACATAAATAAAGGAAAAGAACAACGTGATCATATCAATCAATGAAGAAAAGGCATTTAATAAAATCCAACACCCATTCCTGATCAAAATCTCAGCAAAATAGGAATAGAAGGGACATTCCTCAACAAATAAAGGGCATATATGCAACATTAACAGCCATCATTATTGTCAATGGAGAGATACTGAAACCATTCCCCTTGTGAACAGGAACCAGACAAAGATGCCCTCTATCTCCACTTCTATTCAACACTGCATTTGAAGTCCTAGCCACAGCAACAAGGCAAGAAAAGGAAATCAAAGGCATCCAAATTGGTAAGGAAGAAGTAATACTATTCCTATTTGCAGCTGATATGATGCTATACATAGAAAACTTAAGAGACTCAGCAAGAAAACTATTGTAACTTATTGAAAGATTTAGCATAGTGGGAGGACACAAGATCAACATACAAAAATCAGTTTAATTCCTCTACAACAGTAAAGAGATATCTGAGAAGGAAATAAGGAAAACAATATAATTTACAATAGCTACCAAAAAGTTAAGGTATTTGGGAATAATCTTACCAGGAACACAAAAGACCTATAGAAAGAAAACTACAAAACACAACTTCAAGAAACTATAAAAGATCTACATAAATGGAAGAACACATCATGGTCATGGATAGGAAGATTGAACCTTGTGAAAATGTCAACACTACCCAAAGCAATGTGTACATTCAATGCAATCCCAATCCAGATTCCATCAACATTTTTTAAAGACATGAAAAAACCTATCACTAATATTATATATGGAAAGGAAAGAGACATCAGATAAGCAAAGCATCACTGAAGAACAAAGTAGGAGGCCTCACACTCTCATATCTCAAAACCTACTTTACAGCCACAGTTTTTAAAACAGCCTGGTATTGATACAATGACAGACACATAAAACAATGGAACATAATTGAGAACCGAAATAGATCCATCGACCTATGGCCAGCAGATTTTTTACAAAGGGCCAAAATCCATTAAATGGGGAAGAGACAGTGTCTTTAACAAATGGAGCTGACAAAACTAGATATTCATTTGCAGAAAAATGAAACAAGATCCATACCTCACACCATACACAAAAACAAACTCCAGATGGAGCAAAGACTTAAATGTGAAACCTAAAACTATAAAGTTCATCAAAGAAAAAATAGGGGCAAATTTTGTTGTTGTTAGATGCCATCGAGTTGTCTCTGACTCATAGCAACCCTAGGCACAGAAAAACTGTGCCCAGTCTCACAATCCTTGGTGACAGCCTCACAATCCTTGCTTGGGTGAAAGTTCCAGAGCAAATTCACTTTCCATACAACAGCTCACATACACTATGTTTCATGACATTGACTGCAATTTCCCACAATGCAAATTTAGGGGCCCTAATTTATGGCATAAATAGACTATCAAGCATGACCTCAGGCGTACAAATAGCAGAAGATAAACTAGATGATTGGGACCTTCTGAAAATTACAATTCTTATATGCATCAAAAGACTTCTTCAAAAGAGTAAAAAGAGAACCTGCAGAATGGGACAAAATATTCAGCACTGACTTATCAGACAAAGTACTTATCTCTAAAATTTCTAGAAAATTACAACACCTCAACATGAAAAACACAAAAAAATCCAGTTAAAAAATGGGCAGAAGATATGAACAGACACTTCACCAAAGAAGATACTCAGGCAGCCCGCAAGCACATGAAGAAATGTTCATGATCATTAACCATTAGAGAGATGCAAATCAAAACAACGAGATACCATCTCGCACCAGGATTAATAGCAAAGTTCAACAAGACAGAAAATAACAAATGTTGGTGAGGATATGGAGAGATCAGGATTCTCATACACTACTGGTAGGATTGTAAAATGATACAGCCACTGTGGAAATTGGTATGGCAATACCTTAAAAAGTTGGAAATAGAAATACCATTTAATCCAGCAATCCCATTACTAGGTATATATGCTAACGAAGTAAGAGTCAGGACAAGAACAAATACATGCACACTCATGTTCATCACAGCACTATTCACAATATCAAAGAGACAGAAACAACAGAAGTGCCCATCAACCAAGGAATGCATAAACAAACTGTGGTACATGCACACAATGGAATACTATGCAACCATAAAGAATAACATAGAATCTGCAAAACACCACATAATGAGAACTCCAAGGATGTTGCTGTTGTTTGTTGTCATCGTCTCTGACTCACAGCAACCCAGTGTACAGCTGAATGAAACACTGCCCAGTCCAGTGCCAGCTCCACAATCCCTGATATACCTGAGCTCATCATTGCAGCCACTGTGTCAATCCATCCTGTTGAGAGCCTTCCCCTTTTTCATTGACCCTCCACTTTACCAAGCATGATATCCTTCTCCAAGGCATGGTCTCTTCTTACAACATGACCAAAGCAGGTGAGACGAAGTCTGACCATTCTCACTTTCAAGAAGAATTCTGGCTGCACTTCTTCCAGGACAGATTTGTTGGTTCTTTTAGCAGTCCAGAGTACTTTCAGCATTCTTCACCAACACCACAACTCAAAAGCATTGACTCTTCGGTCTTCCTCATTCAGATGAGGTGATTGAAAATACCATAACTTGGTCAGGCCCACCTTAGTCTCCAAGGAGTTATCTTTGCTCTTCAGCAATTGAAAGAGGTCCTTTGCAGCCAATTTGCCCAGTGCTATAAATCATCTGATATCTTGACTGCTGCATCCATTGGTGTTAATTGTCAAACCAAGTAATATGAAGTCTTTGACAACTTCAATTTTTTTCTCCACTTATCATGTTGCTGCTAATTGGTCCAGTTGTGAGGATTTTTGTTTTCTTTATATTGAGGTGTAATCCATATTGCACACTGTATTCTTCAATCTTCATCAGTAAGTGCTTCAACCCATCCTCACTTTCAGCAAGCAAAGTTGTGTCATCAGCACACTGCAGGTTGTTAATGCAACCTACCTCCAATCCTGATGCTACATTCTTCTTCATATAGTCAAGCTTCTCAGGTTATTTGCTCAGCATAATTGAATGATTGAATAATTCAATCAGCAGATTGAATAAGTATGATGAAAGGATACAACCCTGACACACTCCCTGCTTGATTTTAAACCATGCACTGTCTCCTTGTTCTTTTTGAACAACAGTCTCCTGGTCTATGTACAGGTTCCTCATGAGCACAATTAAGTGTTCTCAAATTCCCATTCTTCTCAATGTTATTCATAATATTTTTATGATCCACACAATTGAATGCTTTTGCATAGTCAGTAAAACACAAGTAAACATCTTTCTGGTATTCTTTGCTTTGAGCCAAGATCGATCTAACATCAGCTATGATGTTTGACATCCTCTTCTGAATCCAACTTGCATTTCTGGAAATTCTCTGTTAACATACTGCTGTAATTGTTTTTGAATTATCTTCAGTAAGATTTTATTTGCATACAATATTAATGAAATTGTTTGATAATTTCTACGTTCTGTTTGATCACTTTTTTTTGGAATGGGTACAAATAGGGATCTCTTCCAGTCACTTGGCCAGGTAGCTATTTCCCAAATCTCTTGGCATAACCAAGTGAGGGCCTCCAGCATGGCATCTGTTTGTTGAAACATCTCCATGGGATTTCCATCAATTCCTGGAGCTTTGTTTTTTTCTACTTCCCTCAGTGCAGCTTTGGCTTCTCCTTTAATATCATTGGTTCTTGATCATATGCCACCTCCTGAAATGGATGAACATTGACCAATTCTTTTTGGTACAGTGACTCTGTGTGTTCCTTCCATCTTCTTTTAATGTTTCCTGCATCATTCAATATTTTGCCCATAGAATCTTTCAATATTGCAACTCAAGGCTTAAATTTTTTCTTCAGTTCTTTCAGCTTGAGAAATTCTGAGGACATTATGCTGAGTGAAATAAGTCAATCACAGAAGGACAAATATTGTCC
>NW_006922549.1:376376-379815 GCF_000298275.1 Orycteropus afer afer
AAGGTTGGGCAATCTACTTATGGTAGTAATACGATACCGCCTCGGGAATCCAAGGAGGGGTTGCTGTGAGTCAAAATCAACTCACCAGCAGTGAATTTTGGTGATACATACATACATATATATATATATATCTATATATATATATATATCAATCAAAGATATAGTTTACCAGGGTAAGAGGGAGGGGAAAAGGGGAAGCTTTTGATTGTTGGGTACTGAGTTTATGCTATTGGTGGCAGAATATTTTGGAAAAGGATAGCAACAATTGTGGCACAACATGAAAAATGTCATCAATGTCTCTGAACTGTAATTGTTGAAGTTGTTATGTTGACAAATGTCTTGTTGTGTATGTTTTCATCACCATAAAAGTATAAAAAAGAAAAAGAAATCAGACATTGTATTGCACTTGGCAAATCTGCTGCAAAAGACCTCTGTGTTAAGAAGCAAAGATGTGACTTTGGAGACTAAGATATGTCTAACCCAAATCATAGGCGTTCTGGTGGCATAGTGCTTAAGGCATTTGACTGCTAACCAGAAGGCTGGCAATTCAAATCCACCAGCCACTCCTCAGAAGGAAGATTGGGCAATCTACTTCCGAGTGATACTGCCTCAGAAACCCAAGGAAGGGTCACTATGAGTTGGCTCCAACACCTCGGCAATGAGTTTGGTGGGTTTTTTTTTTTTTTTGGTTAACCCAAGCCTGGATATTTTCAATTGCCTCATATGCATGTGAAAGCTGGGACAATGGAAAGGAAGACTGAAGAACAGATAGATGCTTTTGTGTTGTGGTGTTGGTGAAGAACTCTGAAAATATAATGGACTGCCAGGGGAATGAATAAATCTGTCCTAGAAGAAAGTAGCTGGAATACTCCTTGGAAGCGAGAATGACCAGACTTTGTCTTACCTACTTTGGTCATGTGGTCAGAAAGCACCAGTGTTTGGAGAAAGATATCATTCTTGGTAAAGTGGTGGGTCAGAGAAAAAGGAGAAGACCCTCAATGATATGGATTTGACACAATGACTGCAACAATGGGCTCAAGCACAACAAGGATTGTGAGGAGGGTGCAGAATTGGGCAGTATTTCATTCTGTTATACATAGCGTCGCTATGAGTTGGGATGGACTCGACACCTAATGTGCCAAAGTGTAAAGAAACAACCCATCTGTCAGTTTGTCATACTATGATAGTTTGTATGTTGCTACAATGCTGGAAACCCTGCAAGCAATATTTCAAATACCAGCAGGTGACACATGGTGGACAGGTTTCAGTGAAGCTTCCAGACTAAGACAGACTATGAAGAAAGGCTTCGTGACTAATTCTGAAAATTACTCCATGAAAACCCTATGAACTAAAACAGAATATTATCTGATATAGTGCTGGAAGATGAGCCCCCCTACCCCAGGTTTGGAAGGCACTCAAAATATGACTGGGGAAGAGGTGATTCTCAAAGTAGAGTCGACTGTAATGATGCAGATGAATTAAAGCTTTAGAGATACTTCATTTGCTGATGTGGTACATCTCAAAATGACAAGTAACAGCAACAAACATCCATTAATAATCAGAATGTGCAATGCATGAAGTATGAATCAAAAAAAAATGGAACCTGTCAAAAATGAAACAGAATGCTTTGAAGGTGAATATCCTAGGCATTAGTGAGCTGAAATGGACTGCTTTTGGCATTTTGAATCTGGCAGTCTGTTATGCTGGGATTGAGAAATTAAAGAGAAAATGTGTTGTATTCATTGTCAAAAAGAGTGTTTCAAGATGTATCATGAAGTACAATAATGTCAGTGATAGGTCAATATCCATATACCTACAATGAACACCAGTTAATGTGACTATTATTCAAATTTATGTACCAGCCATGAATGCAAAAGATGAAGAAACTGAAGACTGTTATGAATTGCTGCAATCGGACATTGATAGAACATGCAATGAAGATATATTGATAATTATCGGTAACTGGAATGTGAAAAGTGGAAACAAAGAAGAAGGAACAGTATTTAGAAAATACGGCATTGCAGATAGAAATGATGCTGGATACCACGTGATAGAATTCTGCAAGACCAACAATTTATTTACTGGAAATCCTTTTTTTTTCCACAACATAATCAATGACTATATACATGGGCTTTGTCAACATGCTACACAAGAGTCAAATCAACTATATCTATGGAAAGGGATGATGGAGAAGCTCAGTATCATCATTAAGACAAAGTTGAAACTGAAGGAAATCAAAGTATGTCCATGAGGGCCAAAGTATGCCCTTGAATTTAAAGATCATCTCAAGAAAAGATATGAGTTAATGCATAATCATGACTGAAAAACAGAAGAAATGTGGTAGGACATCAAGGACATCATACATGAAGAAAGTGAAAGACTATCAAAAAAACAGGAATGAGGAATGCTAAAATGGGTATAGAAGAGACAATGAAACATTGCTCATAAGTTCAGAGTACCTAAAGCAAATGAAAGAAAGGACGAGTAAAAGAGCTAAACAGAAGATTTCAAAAGGTGGCTCAAGAAGACAAGATAAAGTATGATGAAATATAAAGAGACCTGGAGCTAGCTAGAAAACCAAAAAGTAAGAACATGACCGGCATTTCTCAAGCTGAAAATGCTAAAGAGAAAATTAAAGCCTCAAGTCGCAATACTGAAGGATTCTACGGGTTAAAAAAAATTGAATGATGTAGGAGGCATCAAAAGAAGATGGAATATATATGTCACTGTATCAAAAAGAACTGGTCAATATCCAACCATTTTAGGAGGTGGCATATAATCAAGAACTGGTATACTTAAGAAAGAAGTTCAAGTTGCACTGAAGGCATTGGCAAAAAACAATATTCCAGGAATTGATGATAAATAAGGAAGATCAAAGAAGAATTGATGCATTTGAATTGTTGGTGAAGTGTTGGTGAAGAACACTGAATGTACCATGGACTGCCAGAACAATGAATAATCAGTCTTGGAAGACGTACAGCCAGAATGCTCCTTAGAAGCAAGAATGGCCAGACTTTATGTCAAGTACTTTGGTCATACTGTCAGAAGGAACCAGTCGCTGGGGAAAGGTATCATGGTTGGTGAAATAGAGGGTCAGCAAAAAAAGGGGAAGGTCCCTAACAAAATGGACTACAACAATGGGCTCAAGGACAGCAAAGATTGTAAGTATGCCACAACACCAGGCAGTATTTTGTTCTGCTGGACATAGGGTTGCTATGTGGTGGAGCCAACTTGACAGCATCTAACAACAAGGAATTGATGGAATACCAATTCAGATGCTTCAACAAATGGAATGGAATGCTAGAAGTGCTTTGCAAAAATGACAAGGAGGAATTCTGGCTGGGCGGGGCAAGATGGCGGACTAGGCAGAAGGATTGCACAGACCCTCTTCAACAAAGAAAAGGGAAACCAATTAACACAGACACAGAAGATAATCTTG
>NW_006922549.1:387253-387891 GCF_000298275.1 Orycteropus afer afer
GATTAGAGGAGGTCAGAACATGTGGCCTCCTTGCCATTTTTGCACTAGGTGTCCATCAACTGAGGAATGGATAACCAAACTATGGTACGTACACACAATGGAATACTATGCAACGCTATAGAGTAATGTAGAATCTGCAAAACACCACATAACGTGGATGAACTTGGAGGACATTATGCTGAGGGAAATAAGTCAATCCCAAAAGGACAAATATTGTATTAGTCTGTTATCATAAAAGTCAAGGAAAGGTTTATCTATGGAAGGAAATGCTGTTAGATAGACAGAAATAAGTACTGATTTGGGTGATGAGAAGGGCAATGTACCAAATGTGAGTGATCAATATAGTGGCACTGAGGAAGAGAAAGACATAGAGAGGTGCATGGGAGGTAGAGACAACAAAGATGAATCCTTTTGCACATACAGTACTGCGTTGTCAGTGAAGGCAAACATGGGTATACGGGTGGATAGATGGGTGGACAGGATGAACTATTACGTATGTCTATGAAGTGGAGAGTGTCTCCAAGAACATGTATAGGGTTGGCAGACAAAGGTCCTATAAGTTTATGTGAATGATCAGAATTCCCAGGTGTATAGTAGAGCTGACAGGGGGCAAGGCTGTGGTCACTGCTTGGTCACAG
>NW_006922549.1:388991-404465 GCF_000298275.1 Orycteropus afer afer
ATTCCTACTTCCGTAATGATACTGCCTCGGAAACCCAAGGAGGGGTCGCTATGAGTCAGGGCCGACTCGATGGCAAATAACAACAACAACAACATATATAAAAGAATATTGAAAGTACCATGGAGTGCCAGAACTAACAGATCTGCCCTGGAAGAAGTGCAGCCAGAGTGCTCCTTAGAATTGAGAATGGCCAGACTTTATTTCACCTACTTAGGTCATATTGTCAGAAGGGACCATTCCCTGGAGTAGGATATCATGCTTAGTAAAGTGAAGGGTCGGTGAAAAAGGGGAAGGCCTTCAACAAGATGGATTGACACAGTGGCCACAACAATGGGCTCAGGTATAGCAAGGACTGCAAGGCTGGTGCAGGACCAGCTAGTGTTTCATTCTATTGTATATAGGGTCACTATAATTCAGATGCGACTCTACAGCATCTGACAACAACAACACTTCCCTAATAAACCCCAAAATCATAAGTATTGTCTCTATGAGTTCTGTGTAGTTACAAAAAGGACAAGGAGGCCCCATGTTCTGACCTCCTCTAATCCCACAAGAGGAAGACAGGATTACCAGCAGTAACCCAAGGCCTATTACTGCAAGGCCAGACATGCTGCCTCCCTCCAGCCCTTTCACCAACCATTCCTCCCAAAGCTCCCACCACTCTCCTGGGTTCGATAATTCGCTGCAGTGCCACACAGAACTCACAGATTATGGGGTTTACTAGGGAAGCACCACAGGCTACAATTCAAGTTCAGGAAAAATGCTCAGCCTCTCTCCCAGCCCACCGTCCCTCAGCCAACAGTCTCTCACAGTCTCTTTTCCAGCAGTGCTGGTCCCTTGGTGTCTCACTCAGCAATGCGTGTCTCTTGCGTCTCTTTCACAGCAACACATGTCTCAGGAGCCCGTGTCTCTTCCAGCAGCACATCTTCCTCAACCGGCAGTCAGAGAGAGTTCTGCCTCTAAGAGGCCTCCTTTTGAGCCCGGCAGGGTGGTCAAATTAGCCAATCATAGCATCAGAACTCTAAGCACCTGAGAGAGTGGGCACCTCCCAGAACATTGTTTTGTGCCACTCCCAACAGAAATAGTCCAGGTGGACAACTTCAGCAATCAGGAGCTCCTCAGTTGCTCATAGAAAATACCACCTTGGAGTTTACAAAGACTTACGGGTAGAAAAGCCACACTAAGTAATTTACTATACTGCAGTAGTCATTGCAATGAATTATCCAACCAACAGAGAAGTAGAGTGCCATAAAAGGGAAAGTTGGTCTAAGAATTGGTAAAAATGTTGGAGCTAGGGCCATGTCTGACCTTTCCCTCACAGGAACCAGCCTTGAGCTGTTGATCTAGATCCTACTCCCTCCTTGTGAAGTTAGATCAGGTCATATGCCTCCTCCCTCCATTTTACATTTGTTCTCTCCTCCCACCACCCAGGCCTCCTATAAGGTGCTCCTACTTCTGTACTCTCCTCTCACCAGAGGACTGTTGCAAAAGCCTTTTTCCCTTGATTATATTGCTCTTCCATTCCCGTTTTGCCTCATTATTCAGTCCTCACTCCCTGAACTCAGTCCTTTCCTCCCTAACTTTTCATAGGTCTAAATCTTCCTTGAATGTATTTTTTTACAGAATTAAAATAGTGTATATCATGCTACAACTGTACAGTTATTCTTGTGACTAATGTCTTTTCACCAACCAGGAAGCACCATGGAATGGGGTGATACCTGGTTTTGCTCATTGTGGCCTCTCTGGAATTCAGCACAGTGTTAATATGCAGGTAGCTCTCCATAAATATTGGAGGGATGCACTGTTCCTCTTAGTCGTCTCTATTCCACTGAGGCTGATAAATGTTGAAATTTCTGATTTCCTTAACCCTGTACTCTTATTCCAAATCTTCTCCATGGGTGATTTTATCTACACACAGAGATTTTAATAACTACTTCTGTAGTGTGGACATCACATTCAGCCAATCTCTCTATGAAATTCAGACCCATTTATCTAATCACCTACTTTGCATTCTATTTGAATGTCCACATTAAATTATAAGAGACATGTAATCTCAATTCATTATTTTTCTTAGAAACAGTACTACCATGCAATCAGTCCCCAAAAGCAATATGGCAGTCATCTGAAGGGCTGTAATCCCCTACATGATCATGATTCACAAATTCATATCATGAGACCTTAACATCAGACCTCAAGTTCAATGGTCCCAAAGTAACAGGTACTGGTCTCAGTTACAAATTTAAAACCAGATCATGCCTTCTGCTACTCACCAAAAATGAACTTAGTATCTTCTTCAGCTCATTCTTTCTCTTGCATCACAGACTTCATCTCTTGAAGCTGTACAGTGGGTTTTAAATGTTATCTGGCAGGTTGCCTCTTATTATTTTTCAGCAATGTCCTGGCTATATTCTCAAATGTTTCATCTCCAATACAAAGTGTAAAATTTTTCTGTTATAATTTAGGGTGGGGAGTCCCTTCTTAGATTTTCCTTGACATTGCACTGAATATGTCCATTCCTATAAGAGAATGTTGACAGTTTTGAAAAACAGGAGCTTTCAATCCAAGAACAATGTTTCTCCATTTATTCAAGAATTACGTTACATGTCAAACAGTTTTATACTTTGCTTCATACAGGTAATCCAATTCTCTTTTTCACATTTATTACTAGGTAGTCAAATATGTTTTTGATTTCTATTCTAAGTGGCATCTTTTCATCCATTCAGTTATTGACTGCAACAAAAAAGTCAATGATCAGTTTTCCTAGATTCATTTTAAATCAGCCACTATATTGAACCTTCTTAATATCTAAATGGTTTTTCAGTTAATCCTCTTGATCTTTTGGGGTATATAATTATTTCATCCACAATACATACAATTTCTTCTCTTTTCCAATATTTATGCCTCTTTTCTCACTCTAACTCCAAAGGTTAGCACTCCAAAAGAAGGCAAAATCACAGTAGGCAAAATATGATCACTTGAATAGAAACTGTTCTAGTATTGCATCATTAAGTCTACTGCTGTGTTTAAATTTAAGATATATATGGTCTTATCATAGTAATAAAGGTCCCTGGATTCATTCTGTGAGGTTAATATTACCCTAATAGCAAAGACAGGAAGAAAACTATAGGTCAATATCACTAATGAATACAGATGCAAAAATACTCAACAATACACTTAACAAATGGAATAAAAAACCATAAAGGATAACACACCATGATCAAGTGGATTTATCCCAGAAATACAAAGGTGGTTCAACGTTAGAAAAATCAATCAATGTAATACAGTATGTTAATAGAACAAAAGAAACAAAACATATGATCATCTCAATTGATGTGGAGGGAATTTGGCAAAATTCAGCACCCTTTCATGATAAAAATATTCAACAATATAGGAACAGAATGGAAATTCCTAAATATAATAAAAAGCATTATGAAAAACCCATAGCTAACATCATACTTAATGGAGAAAGATGGAGCTTTCCCCTTAAGAAGACACAAGACAGAAATGCTCACTCGCACCACTAATATTCAACAGTGTTCTAGAAATTCCACCCAGAGAGAGTAGGCTAAGAAGGGAAAAAAAGGTATCAAAATCAGAAAGGAAGAAATAAAACTATCCTGTTTGCAGATGACAGAAATTAAGGAAACCCTACCATTTACATAAGCATTCAAAAGAATAAAGTACCCAGGAATAAATGTAACCAGGAAAGTGAAAGACTTCTAAACAGAAAACCATAAAACATTACTGAGAGAAATTTAGAAAGATTTAAATAAATGGAAGGACATTCCACATTCATGGATCGGAAGGCTTAATATAGTTAAGATGTCAATACTATCTAAAACAATATATAAATACAATGTGATCCCCATTAAGACACCAACAGTCTTCTTGAGAAAAACAGAAATGCCACTTCTCAAATTTATATGGAATGGCAAGGGGCCCTGAGTAACTAAAACAATCTTGAAAAAGAAAAATAAAGTAGGAGAACTTAAACTTCCTGACTTCAAAACATACTACAAAGCCACAGTAATTAAAACAGCCTGGTACTGGTATAGATGTATAGACCAATGAAATAGAATTGAAAGTTCAGAAATGAATCCATACATCAATGGTCAATTTATTTGTGACAAGAGTGTCAAGTTCATCCAATGGGGAAGACTCTCTTCAATACATGGTGCTCGGAAAATTAGATTTCCACATGCAGAAGAATAAATCAGGATTCAAGCCTCACACCATACACAAAAAACAATTCTAAATGGATCAAGGATCAAGTAATTTTCTTCATCAAAGGACTTTATAAAAAATTAATAAGAGAACCTACAGATTAGGAGAAAATTTGGGGAAACCATATCTAATTAGGGTCTAATATTCAATACACATTTGATCCATCTTGAGTTAACTTTTGTGTATGGTGTGAGGTCTGAATCTTGTTTCATTTTTCTGCAAATGGATATCTAGTATTGCTAACACCATTTGTTAAAGAGGCTATCTCTCCCTTATTTACTGGATTTCAGTCCGTTGTCAAAGATCAGCTCTCCACAGGTGGATGGATCTATTTCTGGGTTCTCAATTTTGTGTCACTGGTTTACATGTTTCTGGTTGTACCAATACCAGGCTGATATGACTACCATGGACATATAGCAGGTTTGGAGATCGGGAAGTGTTAGGCCTCATACTTTGTTTTTCTTCAGCACAGCTTTGCTAATCAGAGCACTCTTACCCTTTCATGTAAAATTGTTGTTGTTGTTAGGTGCCAACAAGTTGGCTCCAACTCCTAGTGACCTTACCAAACATTTTATCCTTCTCCAAGGCTGGTTCCTTCTGACAACATAAGCAAAGTGCAAGAGATGAAGTCTGGCCATCCTCCCTTCTAAGGAACATTTCAGCTGCACTTCTTCTAGGGCAGATTTGTTCATTCTTCTGGCTATCCACAGTATTTTCAGTATTCTTTGCCAACACCACAATTCAAAGGCATCAACTCTTTTCAGTCTTCCTTATTGATTGTCCAGCTTTCACATGCATATGAGGCAACTGAAAATACCATGGCTTGGGTCAGGCGCACATTAGTGTTCAAAGTGACATTTTTGCCCCTTGACACTTTAAAGTGGTCTTTGGCAGGTTGCTCCAGTGCAATATGACATTTGATGTTTTATTATTATTTATTTATTTATAAAACACATTTTATTGAAATATAATTTACACTGACATGGGTCAATGCTTTTTTTTTCCCCAGTATTTCCTCCCCTCCCCCCCCCACCCCTGGCAAGCAACAAAGAAAATTTCCTTCCATATATAAACCCTTCCTTGACTTTTACAATAATGCACTAATGCTGTATTTGTCCTTCTTTGACTGGCTTACTTCACTCAGCATAATATCCTCCCAGTTCATCCACGTTATATGGTATTTTGCAGATTCTACATTATTCTTTAGTGTTGCATAGGATTGCATGGTGTGCGTGTATCACAGTTTGGTTATCCATTCTTCTATTGATGGCACCTAGGTTGTTTCCATCTTTTTGCTGTTGTAAATAGTGCTGCAATGAACATGGGTGTGCATACGTCTGTTCTTGCCCTGGATCTCACTTCTTTAGGGTATATACCTAGTAATGGCAATGCTTGGTCAAATGGTATTTCTAATTCCAGCTTTTTAAGGAATCGCCATACTACTCTCCAAAGTGGTTGTATCGTTTTACAGTCCCACCAGCAGTGCATGAGAGTCCCTATCTCTCCACATTCTCGGCAGCATTTGTTATGTTCTGTCTTGTTGAACTTTGCCATTATTGCTGGGGTGAGATGATATCTCATTGTTGTTTTGATTTGCATCTCTCTGATGGCTGAGATCCTGAGCATTTCTTCATGTATTTGCTGGCTGCCTGAATATATACCCTTTGGTGAAGTGTCTATTCATGTTTTCTGTCCATTTTTTAATTGGATTGCTAATCTTTTTGTTGTTGAGGTGTCAGGGTTTTCTATAAATTTTAGAGGCAAGTCCCTTGTCAGATGTGTCATTGCTGAATATTTTTTCCCAATCTGTAGGTTCTCTTTTTACTCTTTTGGAGAAGTTGTTGGAAGCACATAAAAATTTAATTTTTAGAAAGGCCCATTCATCTAGTTTATCTTCAGCTGTTTCTACATTTTGGGTTATGCTTGACAGTCTATTTATACCATAAATTAGGGGTCCTAAATTTGCCCCTAGTTTTTACTTGAGGAACTTTATAGTTTTAGGTTTCACATTTAAGTTTTTGATCTATCTTGAGTTAGTTTTTGTGTATGGTGTGAGGTACAGATCTTGTTTCATTTTCTGCAAACAGATATCCGGTTTTGCCAGCACCATTTGTTAAAGAAACCATCTCTTCCCCCATTTAATGGATTTCAACCCATTATCAAAAATAAGCTGATCACAGGTCAACAGATCTATTTCTGGGTTCTCAATTCTGTTCCACTGGCCTATCTATCTGTCATTGTACCAGTACCAGGCTCTTTTGACTACTATGGCTGTATAGTAGGTTTTGAGACTCAGGACTGTGAAACCTCCTACTTTGTTCTTCTTCAACAGTGCTTTGCTTATTCGAGGTCTCTTTCTTTTCCATATAAAATTAGTCATTTTTGTATGTTGATCTTGTATGCCACCACTATGCTAAATCTCTCAATTAGTTCCAATAGTTTTGTGACTTAGTTTCTTGGGTCTTCTGTGTACAGGATCATATCATCAGCAAACAGGGATAGTTTGACTTCTTCCTTACCAATTTGGATGCCAGGACTTCCCTTTCTTGCCTTGTTGCCCTGGCTAAGACTTCCAATACAATATTGAACACAGGTTTTGATAGAGGGCATCCTTGTCTGGTTCCTGTTCACAAGGGGAATGGTCTCAGTCTCTCTCCACTGAGAATAATGTTGGTTGTTGGTTTTGCATATATGCCCTTTAATATGTTGAGGAATTTCCCTTCTATTCCTATTTTGCTGAGAGTTTTGATCAGGAATGGATTTTGGATTTTATCAAATGCCTTTTCTACATCAATTGATATTATCATGTGGTTCTTTTCCTTTGTTTTATTTATGTGATGATGTTGATTGCTTTTCTAATGTTGAACCATCCTTGCATACCAGGTATGAACCCCAATTGGTCATAATGTATTACTTTTTTTGAAATGTTGTTGGAGTCTATTGCTAGGATTTTGTTGAAGATTTTTGCATCTATATTCATGAGGGATATTAGTCTGTAGTTATCTTTTTTAGTGATGAATTTGCCTGGGTTGGTGTCAAAGTTATGCTTGCTTCATAAAATGAATTTGGGAAGATTCCATCCTTTTCTATGTTCTGGAATAGTTTCAGTAGGATTGGTGTCAGTTCTCTGAATATTGTTGAGTTTTTTCCTAGTTTGATCTTTGAAAGTGGTGTATTCAAGTCTCCTACTATGACTGTGGAGTCATCTATTTGTCTTTTCAATTCTGCCGGAGTCTCATTTATGTATTGTGGGGCTCTTTCATTGGGTGCATAGATATTTACTATTGTTATGTCCTCTTGTTTATTCAATCCTTTAATCATTATATAATGTCCCTCCTTATCTCTTATGGTGGTCTTTGTCTTAAAGTCAATTTTATCAGAAATTACTATTGCCACTCCTGATCTTTTATGGTTGCTATTTGCTTGATATATCTTTTTTCAATCTTTGATTTTTAGTCTATTTTTGTCTTTGTCTCCAGATGAGTCTCTTAGAGACAACATATTGATGGGTTATGTTTTCTAATTCAGTCTGCAACTCTCTGTCTCTTGAGTGGTGCATTTAATCCATTGACATTCAGTGTAATTATTGACAAGTACAAATTTGTTGTTGTCATTTTGTTATGTGCTTTCTCGTGCTGTTGCTCATTTCTTTGTTCCATATAATCTTCTGTGCTTAGCTCATTTTGTTTATGAATTGTGTTATCACTTCCTTTATTGCTATTGTTTTTAATATCTGCTAAATATTTGTTTGTCCTCTTTCTTATTTTGATGTGAAGGTTTATTATTTTTCTTTGAGATTACCATATGATTTATAATTTTCTTCCCAAGTATAGACCAGTCTTTTCTATCTTGCAGTTGTCTTGACTTCCCTACCACTTAGAAGTTCTGTAACTAACTACACAATTTTTTCCCTCTTACTGGTTTGTGGTTGTCCTCATTTGTCAATTGATGTCTCTGGTTCCTTCTTTACAATCTTGTAGGCGTATTTACTTTGGATACTTCCATAACTGGGTTGGTTTCTGGGTTATGTCATCATGTGTGTTAATGGTAGGTTGTTGTTTGGTTTTGTTGGTTCTCTGTCCAAAGGACTCCCTTTAGCAACTCCTGTAAAGTTGGTCTCATTTTAACAAATTTTCTTAATTTCTGTTTATTTGGAAATGTCCTAATTTCACCATCATACTTTGAGGGACATTTTGCTGGATATATAATTCTTGGTTGAAAATTTTTTTCTTTCAGAGTTTTATGTATACCATCCCATTTTCTTCTTGCCTGCATGGTTTCTGCTGAGAAATCTGAGCTTAGTCTTATTAGTTGCCCACTGCAGGTAACTTTTCATTTTTCCCATGTTGCTTTCAGGATTCTTTCTTTATCTTTGGTTTTGGTGAATTTGATGATGATATTGTCTTGGTGAGGGGAGTTCAGGTAGCATAGTGCCTAAGGCATTTGACCTGCTAACCAGAAGGCTGGCGGTTCAAACCCACCAGCCACTCCTTGGAAAAAAGGTTGGGCAATCTACTTCTGTACTGATACTGCCTCTGAAACCCAAGGAGGGGTCTCTATGAGTCGGATCCGACTCCACAGCAGTGAGTTTGGTTTTGGTTTTATGTCTTGGTGATTTTCTTTTGAGGTCTATCCTTTTTGGGGTTCGTTGGACTTCTTGAAGGGATATATTCTCATCTTTCATCATACCAGGGAAAAATTCTCTTCCAACAAATATTCGACAGTTTTTTCTGTGGGTTTATTTTTTTCTTCCTGTTCTGGAATTCCAATTACACATACATTATTCCTTTTGATGGTATCCCACATGATCCTTAAGCTTTCTTAATTTTGTTTTTGATATTTTTTCTAACTGACCCCTTTCCAAAGAAGTATTCAAGGATTTGTCCTCAATCTCACCAATTCTATCTTCCATTGATTCAATTCTGCTCCTTTGCCTATTCAATGTGTTATCTATTTCTGAAAATTTGGTATTAATCTTCTGGATTTCTATCTGTAGATTTTGTATCATTTCTAATTTTTCATTTATTTTGTCATTTTGTTCTATTGTTTTTCAAATTTGTTCTATGGTTTTCACTGTGTTTTCCTCAATTTTGTCAGTGTTTTCCTTGATGTGTCTGTCAATCCATTGAAGGTACCTAAATATAATTGTTTTGAATTCCTTATCAGGGAGTTCCAATGCTTCTTCTTCCTCAGGGATGTGTTCTTGGTCTGTATCCTGGTTTCTTGTTTCTCCTGCTTTATCTTGCTTCTTTATGTGGACTGTGATGCTCTGTTGTGTCTGAGACATTGTGACATTTTTGTGTTTATATTTAATTGTAGAGTGTATGTTGGAGTGACTTGCCCAAGATTTTCTTTTCTTTGTCTTGTTTGGATGTTATCTAAGTAAGCAGGGTACTGAGCTCTTCTGTGCACTAGTTGGCATCACCACCTGTCTCCTTTCTCATTGTCAGCCTCCTGTATGTCCCTGCTCTCTTTCGCATGCAGAACCTATTCTTAGGTCCCTGGAATTTGAATGAGAATGCTGTCACTTTAAGTATAAAAAATGGCCTCCTCTTGCAAACATTCAAAATGGCTGTGCCCTCAATCACTTTAAAAATGCAAAATGGCCACTCCTTGTAAACAATCAAAATAGATATGCCCTCTAGACAGCTAAAAGGTCACAGATCAGGTTGTCTCCCTCTTTGCTATTTCCCTTCCTAGTCAATGGCCACCCATGCAATTGTCCCTGCAACCCTTGGCAACCAGGGCTGATCTTTAGGTCAATTCTCAGGTCCTAACACCAATTGGAAATATTCAGACTTTTGGTGCTGTCAGAGTAACTGACAGTCTACATCTCCATCCATCTCCATACTCACTGATTTCATCTAGGTTCTTCCACTAGTTGGTACCTAATCCACTTCTGTATACTTCTTTTCAAAGCTCAGGGCTCCAGGATTATCTTTTGTATCTCTGTCAATTGGTTTCTCTTTTCTTGGTTGAAGAGTGTCTGTGTAGCTTGCTGGCCTATTCCTCTATCTTACCAGAAGTTGACATTTGATTTCTTCACTGCTCCTTCCATGGTGTTGATTTTGGATACAAGTAAAAGAAAATCCCTGACAACCTCAATCTTTTCTCAATTTATCACTGCTTATTGGTCCACTTGTGAGGATTTTTGTTTTCTTTATGTTTAGGTGTAACCCATACTGAAGACTATAGTCTTTGATCTTTGTCAATAAATACTTCAAGTCCTCTTCACTTTCAGCAAGAAACATCATATCATCTGCATATTGCATATTGTTAATAGGTCTGCCTCCAATCCTGATGCCATGTTCTTTTTTTCATATAGTCAACTTCTCAAATTATTTGTTCAGCATAGAGATAGAATAAGTATGGTGAAAGGATACAACCCTGACATACCCTTCCTGAGCTTAAACCATGCAGTATCCCCTTGTTCTGTTCAAATGACAGCCTCTTGATCTATGCACAGGCTTTTCATGAGCACAATTAAGTGTTCTGGAATTCCCATTCTTCCATGTTATCCATAATTTGTTATATACAGAGTTGAATGGCTTTGCATAGACAATAAAACACAGGTAAACATTTTTCTGGTATTATTTGCTTTCAGCCAAGATCCACGTGACATTTGCAATGATATCCCTCATTCCACATCCTCTTCTGAATCCAGCTTGCATTACTGGAAGTTCTCTGTCAATATAACTATTTTTTGGTTATATTATCTTCAGCCAAATTTTAACTGCATGTGACATTGATATTGTTTGATAATTTCCACACTCTGATGGATCCCCTTTCTTTGGAATGGGCACAAATATCAATCTTTTCCAGTCAGATGGTGTGCTAGTTAAGTTTGTGTGTCAACTTGGCTGGGCCTGGTTTGAGTGGCTGGGCAGCTGGATGTAGTATTCCCCATGAGACTAGTAATCAACTCCATGGTGGAATCTACTGTGAGCAGCTGAGTAGCTGCCCTAGGGATGTGGTCTGCTTCCTGTATATAAGGAAAAGCCTTGGAGAATGGTCTCTAGCTTATGACGCTTGAACCCTGCAAGTAGCCAGGTTGTTGCTGACCTTGGGACTTTCAATGGACTTGAATTAATGGCCTGCCGTGTTGTCTGGTAACATTGGGACTGTACCATTTTGTCAACCTTGGGCTGTTTAGCCTCAACAGCCAGTAGCTGCCTGAGTGAAGGGATGCCTCTAGCTCCAGTGGTCCAGGAGCAAGATGCAGAGCTAAAGCCTAAGGTCGAGAGGCTTTCACACAGCCCCTAGAGCCTAGCACTTGGAACTCGGACTTCCAGCCTCCAAATTGTAAGAATAAACTCCTGTTTGTTAAGGCCATCCTATTTGTGTTATATTCTGTCAGAGCAGCATTAGGTAACCAGAACCAGGTAACTCTTCCAAATTTCTCGGCATATACAAGTATCTGCCTCCAAGGCTGCATCTGAAACACCTCAATGGGTAGTCCATCAATTATCTGACTGCTAACCAGAAGGCTGGTGGTTCAAACCCACCAGACACTCCTTAGGAAGACTGGGCAATCTACTTCCGTAGTGATACTGCCTCAGAAACCCAAGGAGGGGTCGTTATGGGTTGGATCCAACTCGACCGCAGTGAGTTGAGTTTTTTGTTTTATTATCCATAAAATACTAATAGTGTCACAGGGGCAAAACCCACTCAGACTTTAACTGAAGATTGAGATGATTTATTCAGCATTAGAGAGGTATCTTGATAGGAGACCACCAGCTCACATATGTGAAATCAAAAACATGGGGATTTCAGAGGTGGGTCCCAAGCAGGGACAGGTATATGTCAGGAAACAAAATGATTACAATAAAATCATTAATAGGATAGTTTTTAGGAGCTCTGATAGCGTAGTGCCTAAGGCACTTGACTGCTAACCAGAAGGCTGGCAGTTCAAACCCACCAGCCACTCCTCGGAAAGAAGGTTGGGCAATCTACTTCCATAGTGATACTGCCTCAGAAACCCAAGAAGGGGTCGCTGTGAGTCGGGTCTGACTCGATGGCACATAACAACAACAACAGGATAGTTTTTGAGTGAGGTCACAAAAGAAAGAGTTAAAGAAGTGGAGAAAGGATTCCAATGAATACAAATGCTTAAATATGCTTAGGTAGGCTACACAGATTTGTTATAATGCATATTTTCAGAACTGGTTATAAAAATATCTAGGTTGATATAAAGGAGCTCTCGTGGTGTAGTGGATATGGCATTTGGCTGCTAACCAGAAGATTGGCAGTTCAAACCCATCAGCTGCTCTGCAGAAGGAAGCCAGGGCAATTTATTTAGGTAATGTTTTACAGCATCAGAAACCCAATGGAGGTTGCTATGAGTTGGAATCCTTGGGGCTAGAGCTGGTAATAAGAATGCTAACACTCCTTCTTTAGAAGCTGCTTGCTCAAATGAAACCTTCTTAGCCACCTGGGAAACACATATAACAAGTAGGTTGCCCAAGGTTTCCTCTTGAGATTTTGTTTCTATATCCTTATCATAAAAAGAAGTATTTCTTAAGAGCATTTTACACTTGACAGCAGAGAAAACATTCCCTTAGTTATTTATGATTGCTTAACCAGAGATCGGGTAGCATACTGCCTAAGGCATTTGACTGCTAACCAGAAGGCTGGCAGTTCAATCCCACCAGTCACTCCTGGGAAGGATGATTGGGCAATTTATTTCTGTAGAGATACTGCCTGGAAACTCGAGGAGGGATTGTTTGAATCCTAAACGACTCAACAGCTGTGAGTTTGTTTATTTATTTATCTGGAACTAGATTAAAAGACTAAGTACAGGCATCTGTTAAAAGTCTGATCTAATTTTGCTGAAAGTAGCATAAACCTGGGTATAATCTGAGCATTTCACTTTTAGTCAAAGGTCTTTTAAAAAAATCTTTTACAACCATAAAAAGCCTAATGCAAACAGCAAAATCCTGCCAGAAACTGCTCTACAGTAAGGTAAATATATCTGTTCCTGCAAGAAAAGGTTGGTTAACAGAACTATTACCTCCTGATTTAAGGAAAAAGACTCTAGGTTCTCCTAATTAAACCTCAGAAAGTCTCTTGTCTGCAGGTGGGTGAAGGGCTGCATTATTAGCAGCCAGACCAGAAGTAAACTGTATCGGTTGATCTGACTAAAATGGGGGGGGGGGCAGGCACAGGGCTCAATCAATAATGCTAAGATTAGCAATGGTTGATTTTCTGCTTCTTCCTCTTCTCTTTATAAGATTCAGTATAATTAGCAAACTTAGAGCAATTTGCTTTTTTTCTGAAATCAGAATGGCCTCGCTATATGCCCGTAAAAGTAACTTCTCAGTATAAACCTTGTATTTCAATTTTCTTTGCATACTGATTACTTTTAACAGTGGCTTTGCCAGTTATGCCAGGTTGTATGTGAATGGCAAAGACTGGAATGAATCGACCAGCATCCTTGAGAAAGACTCCTCTCATAATGAGACAGGTAGGGAAATGCTGAATCAGGCAGCATTGGACTCGGTATTCTTGGAATCTAAGCTTACGTGCAGACCACCACATAACTATTGCTGCTGGGTGCCAGATAAATAAGCCAGGTGCTTAGGTAACATGTTGTTGTTGTTGTTGTTGTTGTTGTTATGTGCCGTGGAGTCAGCCCTGACCCAAAGCCACGCCTCCTTGGATTTCTGAGGCAGTATCACTACAGAAGTAAGACTGCCCAACCTTCCTTCAGCGGACTGACTGGTGGGTTTGAACCACCAGCCTTCTGGTTAGCAGTCAAGTGCCTTAGGCACTATGCTACCAGAGCTCCTTTAGGCAACAAAAACAGCCACATTTCAAAAAGCCCTATAAGCTTAACCAGTTGTAAAATTCAGATAAAACTTCTGCTTTGTCAGAAAAATCAGTGCAGGAGATCCTGGATAGAATGGAAGAGCAATGTGGAACAAAACTCAAAATCATGTAAAAAAAAACAGGTTTACTGGTCTGATAGAGCCTGGTGAAATCCCTGAGACTATGACCCCTAGTTACCCTTCGGGTCTAGAACTGAACTTATGCCAGTGGCTTCTAGCCAAACAACAGACAGGCACAGAGGGTGAGCATTTACATCAGGTAGATACACTCCTTAGAAAAATCAATCATGGGAGAACAGAAGGGCAGTATTTGCATAGGGAGATAGCCCAGGGGGTAGGAATGCATAGGAAAGAAGGACACAGGGAAGAGGTAACTACAGGGAGGAAGTGGAAAGAGAGCTTCTTCATAGTGAGGAATTGCAGTCAGTGTCATGAAACAAAACATGTATGAAAGTGTGGAAATTAATTTCCTTTGTAAACTTTCCCCTAATTCATAATAAAAAAATTAAAAAAAAAAAAACTCTCCCAAGTTATTTTTCCAGTTCCTCACCAGGTACCCACCAGGTGCCGAGCATGCTCAGTAAAAGTCAATGTGACCAAGTGACCTTCCACCAGAAGCAGTCAAGAGCAGAAGTCACTCACCAGGACTGGAACCAGGATCCAGAGACATCATGCATGCACAACATCCTGGAGTAAGTCATATCAAGCATCCCAGCAGCCTTCACAATGGATTCCATCTTTGTTCTGACAACCTTTGCGGTGGAATCCATCTTGGCTACTTCCTGCGTACACACATGATTTTCATAACCCCACTTGTTTCATAAATGAAGATGATGCCTTTTTCCCTCCTAAAACCTTTTATAAGCCCTAGGAAATCCTTTGTTTAGAGGGCAATTAGAAGCTAGCAAAGGTGAAAGCTCCTCTCCCTTTCTCCCTCGCAGGCTCTTCCCTTTCTCTTTAGTAAATTTTGATTTATGTGAACATGTTGCCTCTCCTGTTCAATACTTTGTCAGTAGAAGACAAGGACCTTGCTCAAGGTCGTAGGACCCCTTTTAACAATAATACTCTACATTTGTTGGGCCACATCTGATGACAAGCCATTTATCGTAAGAAAATGCATGCATACTTCTATTCAACATTGCACTGGAAGTCCTAGCCAGGGCCATAGGCAGGAAAAGGAAATCAAAGGCATCCAAATTGGTAAGGAAGAAGTCAAACTATCCCTATTGCTGATGATATGATCCTATACCTAGAAAACCCAAGAGACTCACTCAAAAAGCTATTGGAACTAATTGAGAGATTTAGCATCATGGCAGGATATAAGATCAACATCCAAATATCAGTTGGATTCCTCTACACCAGCAAAGAGATTGATGAAGAAGGAATAAGGAATTCAATATCGTTTACAATAGCTACCAAAAAA
>NW_006922549.1:409468-425698 GCF_000298275.1 Orycteropus afer afer
GATCAATATAGTGGCATTCAGGAAGAGAAAGACATAGAGAGGTATGTGGGTAGTACAGACAACAAAGATGAACCCTTTTGCGCATATAGTACGGCGTGGTCAGTGAAGGCAAAAACGGGTATATGGGTAGATAAATAGGTGGACAGGCTGAAATATTAGGTATGTATATGAAGTGGAGAGTGCACCCAAGAACATGTATAGGGTTGGCAGAAAGTGGTCCAGTAACTTTATGTGTATGATCTGAATTCCCAGGTTTATAATGGGGCCGACAAGGGGCAAGGTTGTAGTCACTGCTTGGTCACAGCCAGCTACCCAGAGGGACCGAGTTGTTAGACCGGTGGGCTCGGGACCATAGTCACAGAGGACATCAAGCTCAATTGGCATAACATACTACACAAAACATTGTTCCACCTCTTACTTGTTCGCAAGTAGCAACTGAGATCTTAAAAGCTTGCAAGCTGCCATCTAGATGCAACGATGGGTCTCTCCTCGTCCAGAGCAAAGAAGAATGAAGAAAACCAAAATTCATGGAAACAATTAGTCTTAGCGACTGGTACACCATCCAATCTGCAGCCTATATGACTGTGAGACCAGAAGAAATAGATGGTACTCAGCTACTACCGTCAACCACTTGGAAGAGGATCTTTGTAGGAGATCCTGGATAGACAGGGAGAACAGTATGAAACAAAACTCAAAATCATTTGGAAAAAAAAAAAAAAGGGAACAGGTTTGCTGGCCTGAGGGAGCCTGGTGGAACCACTGAGACTATGGCCCCTAGCTGGCCTTCAGGTCTGGAAGTGAACGCATACCTATGGCTTCCAGCCAAACAATAGACAGGCATATCACTTGAGCATTTACCTGAGGTAGATACACTCCTTGGAGAGAATAAGCATGAGAGAAAGAAGGGCTGCTCAGGCACAGGGAGACAGCTCAGGGGGCAGGATTGCATGGAGTGGTGGACACAGGGAAGAGGATACTATGGGGAGGAAGTGGGAGAGGAGCTGTTGCATTGTGCTAAATTGTGGTCGATGTCATGAGACAAAGTGTATGTGAACTACTGTATGGAAAGTGTATTTGCTCTGTAAATTTTCACCCAAATCACAATCAGTCAATCAATCAGAAAATGTATGCAATGACTGTTATCTGTTCGGCTATATAAAGGGATGAGTTTTCTTTCTATCTGTGCCAGTTCATTAGCAGATCGCCTGGTTTAATGCTTGTTCAATAATAAAACTGTTTTCTTTCTTTTCTACATTTGTGGAGAGGATTTCTTAGGTTGGCAGGTTTTATTTTCATTTTATTTTCCCCAACACATCTAGCTAACCATGGCCAGCCCATCCAGCTTCTTCCTCGTTGAGCAATAATTTAATTTCTGTTTCAAGCTCTTGATGCTCTGTTTAGCACAGACTCACATTTGCAAAGTGTAAATTTAAGCCGGTATGTTAAAGAATAATAAAAATCCATTAAAAAAAAATAATGAACTGCTAGGATGTTAGAAGGAACTCTGGTAGCATGGTGGCTAAAGCACTTGACTGCTAACCAGAAGGCTGGCGGTTCAAACCCACCAGCCACTCCTCGGAAGGAAGGTTGGGCAATCCTACTTCCATAGTGATACTGCCTCGGAAACCAAAGGAGGGGTCACTATGAGTCGGGGCCGACTCGACGGCACATAACAACAACAGGATGTTAGAGATTTCCTTTAATCTTGGTTGGAAGAGAATGCACGTTGGGGGTAGAGATGAAAAAACACTAAATTTGTTGTGCTCACTGTTGATTGTACAACAGCTAATGGGCCTTCATTATACTATTCTCTCAACTTTTGTATGTGTCTGACATTCTCACTAAGTTAAAAAACTAAATATATAGATTAAACCTGAAGCTGACTGGTGCCAAGTTCGAGAAACTTGACTTTTACTGCACAAGCCTCACATCAGCTTCAAAACTTAGGCTCCAGAGGAGCATTTACAGTGTTCAGAGACTAACCATGGAGCCATGGATAGTTCTTCAGAACTAACTGGCCTTTGAATTCTTGCCATCACGCCACCCAACTCCCATTCACAGGCTAAAAAGATGGAAGACAAATGCTCCCACCCACTAAGTAGCTGCTCCCTGGGGGGCTGAACACCCACTCCTTCTGACTAATGGGGTAGCCCTAAGAGAATAAACTCTATTAACAGGACCATGAGGCTGAGTTCACCCCCAAAATATTTCACTGTGCACAATTTTTTTTCCAAAGGAAACAACAACAAAACAAAAACAGCCAAAACACCACTTCAGGCCAGAATTCTGTCCTGGTGTTTATCGTGTTTAAGCTTTGGCTTCAGATTATTTGCATAATTCCATTTAACTGAAGTTCAAAAACAGGCAAAATTAATCTATTGTATTATACCCAGGTAACTGGGTATTGACTAACCAAACCAAAACCAAAAACACTGCCATTGAGTCGGACCCAACTGATAGCGACCCCTCTTGGGTTTCCGAGGCAGTATCATTACGGAAGTAGATTGCCTAACCTTCCTTCCAAGGAGTGGCGGGTGAGTTTGAACCACCAGCCTCTGGTTAGCAGTCAAATGCCTCGGGCACTATGCCACCAGAGTTCCCGGCTATTAACTAGGGACTAAAAATTATATATATCTTGATCTCAGAAAAAAAAAACACAAAAAAACACCTCACTGCCATCAAGTCGATTCTAATTCATAGCAACCACCATTGGGTTTCCAAAACTATAAACCTTTACAGAAGCAAACTGCCACAGAGCAGCTGTTGGGTTCGAGCCACTAACCTTTTGGTTAATAGCCAAATGCCTTAACTACTATATCACCAGATGTAGTACATCATTTTATGTAGATGGTGTTTATATGCTTCTCTGTATGTATAATTCATTGAACTATACTGTTAAGATTCACACACTTGACTGTGTTTTACCTCAATTTTTTAAAAAAATAATAATGGTTTAGGAAAAATCTTTATATAAATGAAATAATCTGGATTCAAATTTAAGCATTTTTCAGACACAGCCACATCTTGCAAACACCCCTAACCACACACCCAGGTATGGATGTTCCATTTAATTAGAGTTCAAAATCAGAAAACATTACTCTGTAATGTTAGAAATAGGAGAATGGCTGGGTAGTGACTGTGGAGGCTTTCAGGCTACTACAATGTTCTGATTTTTTACCTTAGTGCATTATCCAGGGGCATTCCCTTTGTGACAATTCACTGTATATTTATGTATATTTCTATATGTATCTCATATCTCAATTAAAGGATTATGTTAAAATCTTATTTTAAAAACTTATCTGATTCCAAGCCTTGCAGAGCAGTGTAGGTGATGAAAAAAATCAGCTTGGAGAAAAAAGGAAATGCCCAAACTCTTTATTCAGGTTTCTGTATGAAAAGCAACTATCTGTCCTTGGTTCTGAGCAACTGAAAAATAGGAACTGTCAGCACTAAAATCTGAACCTGGTCACACTAAACCTGAATTGGTTCTGAAGAATGTTACCTGCCTTAGCTCTCAATTTCCATTTCTTAAAATTTCATGGACATTGTGCTTTGTCTGAAGACTACATAAAGATTGGCAATAACACTTAAAAACAATGAAAATATTCTATTGGCACTAACAATTAAAATATTGTCTTGGCATTTCAGTAGGCTAATGGTTAAAATTTTATTTCCATTTTACTTATAATTTTGTCTGAACCCACCTTAATGACTCTGAGTTCAACTTTAATTCCAGTAAGGAACAATTTCTAACAGTAGCTTTAAACTTTATTTCTGTGGTGATTGTGTGGATTTATCTTGCAGATGTGAATCTTTAAAAAAATAACTGAGGTACCTAGATTTAAAGCTCCATTTTGAATTAAACTAAGATTTTCATTTCTACTTTCTAGAGAAAAAAATCACTCAGCCTCTTTGTCAAAATTTTACTGCTTGAAAAACAAGGCAAAAATCAGGATATCTAACCTAGATAAAGAATTACTTGGTACCTGTTAAGAATATTTGTGCACTTAGCCTCAGAGAAGGCCCTTGATCAGCAGGTGGATAAGAAATGTTGTTGTTGTTGTTATGTGCTGTCAAGTCGGACTCGACTCATAGCGACCCCTCCTTGGGTTTCTGAGGCAGTATCACTACGGCAGTAGATTGCCCCATCTTCCTTCCGAGGAGTGGCTGGTGGGTTTGAACCACCAGCCTTCTGATTAGCAGTCAAGTGCCTTAGCCACTATGCTACCAGACCTCCCGGATAAGAAATAGAACTGATAATGTTAAATGACATTAGGACCTATAAGTAACTTTATAGCTAAGATATATACTGATTGACAACAATACACCCAAATTAAAATTTTCACTCACTAGGCTTTTCCAGTGTTTCTACTAGCCCTTTGTAAAGTTGTAACTAAGGTGGAGGCAAAAAAGAAAAGAAAAAGAAAACCAAACACATGGCCATCAAGTCGATTCCGAGTCCTAGTGACCCCCACAGGGTTTCCAAGGCTGTAAATCTTTACAGAAGTAGATTGCCCCATCTTCCTTCTGCGGAGCAGCTGGTGGGTATGAACCGCTGATCTTCTGGTTAGCAACCAAATGCTTTATCCACTACACCACCACACCTCCTAAGGTAGAGACTAAGTTTTATAAAACAGGAAGACAGACTGCAGATGTGATAGACAATTAGCCCCTGTCAAAATGCTGTGTTAAACAATTCTCATCATGTAACAACCTCCAAACTAAAACCTCCTGTCATAATGTCAGTTCAAACAGTTTATAGTTTAACAAACCCTCTGAACTTTTGCCATACTTCTTCCCCTTCCCCTAGTGCCTGCAAGCACAAATCCTTTTCTCACTACATCTTTTTAAACCTTTATTTTTCTCTCCACAATTCAGAGCACTGCAACATCTTACGTGGATGACTGTTAAGTGCTTCCCATTAAAAAATGATTCTATTCCTCCAATAAAATTGTTTTAATTTCTAGTGTTTTCACTAAGACAATCTTTATCAATTGTTCTTCCAGGATTATATAAGGAACCAATTGAGATCAAATGTGCTATACCTAAAAGATACAGAAAAAGGCAAAAAGACTTTTTACAACATGATAACTTCAAGATCTAGGTTGTTTTTCTACGTAATTTATTTTTAAGTTGAGCCTAGGTCAAAATGGGAGCTCTGGTGGCGTAGTGCCTAAGGCACTTGACTGCTAACCAGAAGGCTGGAGGTTCAAACCCATCAGCCACTCCTTTGAAGGGAGATTGGGCAATCTACTTCCATAGTGATACCACCTCAGAAACCCAAGGAGGGGTCACTATGAGTCGGAGATGACTCAACAGCACATAAAAACAACAACAAATAACAACAACAACAGGTAAAAATACTTTTCAAAAGCTCTCAAACTTTGCTCTTTCAGCCAAAACTTCTACAATATTACTTTCATTATCTATTCAGTAAAAAACCACAGGCAAGGTCATATCCATCCTAGCTGCCATGAAGTCAGAATGAATTTCCAGAAACCAGGCTCACTCCTGGATGCTGTCGCCAGAAAAAACCTTAAAGGAAACATCAGGAGAAATATGCATTAGCTCCCTGACAAGAATAACAGAAGCCAAATCTTTGGTAACATGTACCTTGAGATGTATTTAGCACTTGATCCTTTCAAAGCACTTTCATTATTGTGGGGAAGAATAAAAAGTTGGAGAAAGGGCTGGAATGAAGGTTCCAAAGTTTTGAGATGGGCATGTTCCGAAGGACTAGACTGAACTGGCTGCACATAAGCTGGGGAGTCACCTGGCTGAAGTATGTTCCCATTACTCAGGACTGCAGTCTTAGATCCTTGACTCTCATACCCCAACTTCTGAACTTCATAAGACACCTGAACATCAACCCACACAATGTCTCTAATCACAGACCACAGAGGTCCTCAAAGTCATATAAGATGTCCACCAAAGACCACCACTGGTTGGTGACTACAAAGCTCACTAATCCAATTTGATTTCCAGACACTTAACGTCACAGATTCCCAAATGTAAACCTATACATATCTGACGATGTCCCAATGACTGGGGATCAACTGCTAACCCTCCACCTCCCACCCACTCACCTCCTCACACAATTATTGACAGTCCCAATCATTGATCCCTCCACTCCCCATTCCCTGACCTACAAAACTCCTCCCTCAGATCTCTCCATCTCAATCACTCCCTCTCAATCACTGATAACCCCAAGAAAGAGGAAAATTAATAAGACATCTTATTTGATATTAAAGCTTTTTTTAAAATTTTTATTGTGATTTGGATGGAAGTTTACAAAGCAAATTCATTTTCCATACAGCACTTCTTACACATTTTGTCTCATGGCACTGACTGCAATTCCCAACAATGTAACAGTGATGTAAAGCTTTTTCTTATCCAGGAAACCAAAATATCAGCAAGCAAAAGCCTGCCAGAAACTGCTGTACAGCAATGTAAATTTGTCTTATCCTGCTAGAAAAGGATCCTCAACAAAGCATTAACTGCGAATTTAGTCTCCAAGAGTCTCTTGGCTGCAGGGGGGATGGCCATGTTATTAGCAGCCAAGCCATAAGTAAACTGGTATCAGTTCATCTCAGTAAAGGGTGGAAGGCAGGGTTCAGTCAATAATGTAAGATTAGCCAATAAGTGATTTTATGTATTTCTCTCTCCTCTTCTCTTCATAGGCCCCATTGTACCTAGCTTCTTTGAGCCATTTGCATTTTTCTGGAATCAAAATGGCCTCTATGCATAAAGAATACCTGTTCAGAATAAGCCTCGTATTCAACCATCAGTGAATTTTGATTATTTTTAATAGCCTAAAGCATTTCCCAAAATTCTGATACTCAATGACCCTCTTAACACTGAATTCTAATGTTTCCACGATCATCAATTCCACATATCCAACTATGCTCACATAACTTAGACTCCCCCAATCACTGATCCCCTTAGGTTTCCAATCATTGACTCCTAACGCTCTCCAAATCAGTACCTTACAAACACCCTCCAGTTGGCCCCAGACCATCAATGTCCACCAATAACTGACCCCTATGCACCCTGCCAATCAAGAAATTTCAAAGCCTCATATATTTATTCCCACGTACTCCAACCCATCTTCACAAAGCCCCTGCCACTCCCTCAGTCCTCCGCCAACTAACATGAATGTCCCGCGATGCTCAGACGCTCATTTAACCCCACAGTTTCCTTGCCACTGACCCTTACAGGCCTATGATCGACCCACTCAGGCCACCGTAGTGGCCGGCTCACCATACGAAACAGGTCCCAATGTTTGACTGTTTCTCACACCGACCCTTCCCATTTATCCTGGATAAATAACCCCGAATTGATCGCCCTACCAAGTCCGCTCACCGAGGTATCAGCTGTGCCAATCCAGAGTAGCCGGTCGGCAGACTATTCGCGACTTTGGGTCCGTGAACAGACACGGCCCACTTCATAGACTTCCAGAGAACGGGATTCTGGGATTTTTGAGTTTTAGTGGAATGTACGATGGCCGCCCCGCTTGACCAGCTGTTGATGGGGGCAGCCATTTTTAAACCGTTCCGTACAGGGACCGTTTGCTAGAGCAGAGGATTGGGCTGTCACGTGGCACGGAGAAGCAAATGCCGGTGAGTTCCTAAACCTAGACTCTGCTGATGCTTTTACTCAGCATCTCAAAAACTCAAACATCCTGTGACCAGTATGGCGGCGCCCTGAAGCTAGGCTTTGCTTTGTTCTCCATCAGCCGAGGCCGTAAAGTAAGATGGCCGCGCACATTTATGCTTACTTTAACAGGTGACGCCATCTCCTAGGTGAAACTTCTGTACGGCAAGAAAAAACTTTCTGGACAAGATTTAGGAGTTTGGGAGCTGCAAAGAGACTAGCTCTTCTGCTGGAAAAGTCTGAGGGCACTTGAGGAAGGGGCGTGACCTTACAGAGAAGGCGGAGACATGAAGAAGGGACGAGGCTATGGAGGGACAGAGTACAAGGTTTTTAGGTTACTGAAAGAAAGTGTAGCAAGTAAAAGCATTGAGTATAACATCCACTAAAGAACTTTGTCTTAGGTGGATTGCCCCAGAAGCCAATCTTGAGACAAAGATATAAGTGCAAGCAGATCATTTGGTAGGTATGAAATGGGCAGGTGAGATGGGAGGGATGAAAACCAATACAGAGTTATCAATGAACAAATTACCCATGTGAGCTAGACCAGAATACCAAACCCACTGCCATCCAGTTAATTCCCACTCATAACGAGTCACAGGACAGAGTAGAAATGTCCCATAGGGTTTCCAAGGTTATAAATCTTTACAGAAGTAAACTGCCTTATCTTTCTCCCCAGAAGCAGCTGGTGGGTTTGAAACATTGACCTTTTGGTTAGCAGCTGAATGCCTTAACCACAACACCACCAGAACTCCTTCTGTGAGCTAGACAGGCTCAGTATTCTGTGGGAACTTAAGGCCGCTTTGTAGAAACCACCTCTGAGTTGTCCCACTGAAGGACCAAGGCTGAGGTATTTAAATGCCAAATCTCTAGTCATTGGTTTAGGCCTACTCCAGGGGCATTAAAGGGCTTAGGCAGAGTCATATGCAAGCAGTAAGAAGCTACATGGGAATGGTTAAGTGCCAAGGGGAACTCATAGAGTACTCACACAGCATTCCCTAGAGTCCTGCCTTAAATGCCACCTAGCGCGATGCTCTGCATATCACAGGCACTGGACCAACTCTAGAAATGGTTGCCTTGTCTTATGAAAGTATTTTTAAAAAAAGAAAAAAAAAAAAAACTAATTTCAATTGGTTGTCATTACCACTTGGTGTGATAGCTGACCCCCAAAGTGGCTCCCGATGATCCATAAAGAACAAGAACAAAAAAACACTCCTTGCTGACAGTATTCCAACTTATGGTGACCTAATGTGTTACAGAGTAGAACTGCTTCATTTCTTTGCTGTTATCTTTATGGAAGGAGATCATCAGGCCTCTTCCATAGTATCGCTGGGTGGGTTTAAACCACCATACCTTTAAGTCAGTAGCAGCATACAATCCACTCTCACCACCCAGGGCCCTTCAATGATTCCTATCTACCTCTTGGCACCCTCTCCCATGTTATTCCAGGGTTGGTTTGTAAGACCAATAGACTACAGTAGAAGTGATAGCATATCACTGCAGAGATTAGGTTATAAAAGACACCTTGATGGAGGGAGTGGGAGGGGAGCTGTTGCATTGTGGGAAATTGCAGTCAATGTCATGAGACAGAGTGTATGTGAGTTGCTGTATGGAAAGTGAATTTGCTCAGTAAACTTTCACCCAAATCACAATAAAAATTAAAAAAAGAAAAAAAAGAAACCTTGGTTTTTCTCTTGGGGGTTCCCTTTCTTCTCTTGGGGAATTCAATTGCCATGATAATGTGAGACAGCCTGTGGAGAGACCCATGTGGGAAGGAATTGAAGTCTCCAGCCAACAGCCCAGGACAAACAGATCTTCTTATAAGCAAGTGGCTCATCTTGGAAGTGGATTTTCCTGCCCCAGTCAAGCCTTGATATGACTGCAACCACAGTCAATTTCTGGGGGTCAGGAATCTGGGACATTGCAGTCAAACTATTGCACTATTGACTGAAATGTTATGAGAGACTCAGACAGAACCTCCTAAATACTCCCAGATTCTTGACCCTTAGAAATTGTGTGAAATAGTGTTCTGGTTACCTAGTGCCACTCTGACAGTGGTTGTTGTTATTGTTATGTGCCGTCAAGTCAGACCCAACTCATAGCGACCTCTTCTTGGGTTTCCAAGGCAGTATCACTACAGAAGTAGATTGCCCCATCTTCCTTCCGAGAAGTGGCTGGTGGGTTTGAACCACCAGCCTTCTAGTTAGCAGTCAAGTGTCTCAGGCACTAAGCTACCAGAGCTCTTATTCTGGCCACAAATAGGATGGCTTGAACACACAGGAATTTATTCTTACAATTTGGAGGCTTTAAGTCCAAGTTCAAAGTGCTAGGCTGTAGGGGCTGAGTGAAAGCCCCTCAGCCTTGGGGGTCCAGCTCTGCTTCCTGCTCCCGCCCACTGGAGCTAGAGGCATTTCTTCACTCAGACAGCTGCTGGCTGCTGAGGCTGACAAACCCAAAGTGGACAAGTAAAAGGGCACAGTCCCGATGTTACCAAACCACATGGTAGGCCATTAACTTAAGTCCATTGTAAGTCCCAAGGTTGCCAGAGCATGGCAGGCTGCTGACACAGCTACATGCAGGGGCCAAGCGTGCCATGAGATAGAGATTATCCCCAAGACTTCTCCTTATATACAGGAAGCAGACCACATCCCAAGGGCAGCTACTCAGGTAGATCCCACCTTGGAGTTGATTGCCAGTCTCATCATGGGGAATAACTACCACCAGCTGCCCAGGCACTCAGCCAGGCCTGGCCAAGTTGACATACAAATTTAACTACCACAGATAGTAAATGTTTATTATTTTAAGCTGTTGAGCTTGGGGTAAATAACTGACACTGTGGTAAAAATGCTAATTGATATCTTTGGATTTCTTAAGCAAATTCCTAACCTTGTGAGATTGCTCTATCAGATCAAGAGGGTTAGCAAGTTCTCCAGTGTGATGGAAAAATTAAAGCAAATGGCAGTGGGTTTTCTTTCTTTCTTTTTTAAATGGTTTTGCTAGAATTTTTATTTTAACAAAGATCTAAAGATTTGTGCCTCATTTGCATTAATACAAGTGGCTTAATTGACAGTGCTTTGAAGTGATTATTGTAATTAATAAAAATAACCATTTATGGAATGCCTGTGGTAAGCCTGGCCTGTTACTAGCTTGCGTACTTCAAGGGCTGCCCTTAGGACCAGACATGTGGACCAGACTTGAGCAGCCACAACTGGTAAATTGTTAATCACAAAGGAAGGGTCTTAGGATGGGAATTAAGTGCTGTGGCTCAGAAATTACACATGTCATTTTCCTTTCACTACTTATTAGGTGTCACATGGCAACCCAGCCACATGATGAGCAAAAATGCATTCCTACCATGAGCCTGGAATGGGTAGAGCTGGAAACATTAAAAACTGCCACAAACATTGTGACAACCTTGTTATCATCACTGTCTTATAGAAAATGAGGCATTGAGGTAAGATGACCTGCCCAAGATCACCCAGCTAGTAAGACCCAGGCTGGTCTGTATTATACAAATGGAAAGGTACATTACCATTATTATTAAATTTTACTAAAAATATTTAAAAAACCAAACCCACTGCTGTTGTGTCAATTCTGACTTACAGCAACCCTGCAGGGCAGAGTAGAACTTCCCCATATGCTTCTAAGAGTGTGATCTTTATGGAACCAGACTGTCACATCTTTCTCCTGCAGAGTTGGGTTCAAACTGCCAACTCTTCAGTTAGCAGCTGAGCATTGAAACACTGTACCACCACAGTTCCTTAAAAATTCATTAAACCTCAGTGTATCCAAAGCACTGAATTAGGGAAAAAAGAAAGGACACTACTATAAAAATAGAAGAGGGTTCTCAAGGACCTGATGTCTGGTTGGGAAAGGAGAATGCATAGAAAGAGGAAACAGGTAAAAGAAGAGTGATTTCATAAGAATGCACATCTATAGGGCTTCATTTAGAAGACGCTCAAAGACGGGCAAAACCAATCTATTGAGTTATAAATCCAAAAGCAATTGACTAGAGGGAATATTGACTGATGAAATGTATATCTTGTTTTGGGTAGTCATTTCGTTGGTCTATATAAATGTTAAGGTTCATCAAATTGAATACTTGGGATCTGTGCATTTATTGTTGTGGTTGTTAGGTGCAATCAAGTCAGCTGTGACTCATAGTAACCCCATGTACAATAGAATTTAACATTGCTCAGGCCTGCACAATCCTCTCAATTGTTGGTATGCTTGAGCCCATCATGCAGCCACTATATCAATCCATCTGTTTGAGGATCTTCCCCTTTTTCAGTGATCCTCTACCAGGTATCATATCCATCTCCAGGGACTAATCACTTCTGAAAACATTAGCAAAGTAGGTGAGACAAAATCTGGTCATCCTTGCATCTAAGGCGCATTCTGACTGCACTTCTTCCAGGACAGATTTTGTTTGTTCTTCTGGCAGTCCATAACACCACAATTCAAATGCATGAGTTCTTCCATCTTCCTTATTCATTGTCCAGCTTTCACATGCATATGAGGCTATTGAAAATACCATGGCTTGAGATAGGTGCACTTTACTTTTCAAAGTGACATCTTTGCAACTCGACACTTTAAAGAGGTCTTTTGCAGCAGATTTTCCAGGTACAATATGAGGTCTGATATGGGGTATGACTGCTGCTTCCATGCATGTTGATTGTGGATTGAAGTAAAATAAAATCCCTGACAACTTCAATCTTTTGTCCATTTATTTTCGTGTTGTGTATTGGTCTAGTTGTGAGGATTTTGATTTTCTTTACATTAAGGTGTAATCCATACTGAAGACTGTAGACTTTGAACTTGATCACTAAGTGCTTCAAGTCATCTTCACTTTCAGCAAGCAAAGTTGTGTCATCTGCATATCACAGGTAGTTAATGAATCTTTCTCCAATCTGGATGTTTTGTCCTTCATATAGACCAGCTTCTCAGATTATTTGCTCAGCCACTCCTTGGAGGGAAGACTGGGCAATCTTATTTCCACAGAGATACCACCTCAGAAACCCAAGAAGGGGTCACTATGAGTCAGAACTGACTGGATGGCAGTGAGTTTTTTGGGGGGTAGGGTGGGGTGAGGTGGTTATACAGATTGAATAAGTATGGTGAAAGGATGCGACCCTGATGCACACCCTTCCTGATTTCAAACCACACAGTATCCCCTTGTTCTGTATTAACAACAATCTCTTGATCTATGCACAGGTTCCTCATGAGCATAATTAAGTGTTCTGGAATTCCCATTCTTCGCAATGTTATCCATAATTTGTTATCATGCACACAGTCCAATGTCTTTGCATAGTCAATAAAGTACAGGTAAGCATCTTTCTGGTATTCTTTGCTTTCAGCCAAGATCCATCTGACATCAGCAATGATATTCTTTGTTTCCCTTCTGAATATAGCTTAAATTTCTGGCAGTTCCCTGTCAATATACTATTGCAGCTGTTTTTTACTTCTCTTCAGCAAAATTTTACTTGTGTGTAATATTAATGATACTGTTTGATAATTTCTACATTCTGTGTGATCACCTTTCTTTGGAATGGGCACAAATATCAATCTATTTCAGTCAATTGGCCAGGTAGCTGTCTTCCAAATTTCATAGCATAAATGAGTAAGAGCCTTTAGCACTGCATTTGTTTGTTAAAACATCTCAATGAGAAGGAGGCAGAATAGACAGACAAACTACACAGACCCTCTTCAAAAAAGAAAAGAGAAACTAATTGACACAGATACAGAAGATAATCCTACAGCCCTGAGCTTTGAAAAGGAGGATACAATTGTGGATTAAATATCAAGTACTAGAAGAACCTGAATGGAATCAGTGAGTAAGGAGACAGAGGGAGCTGCTGACTTGGCTATTCTGAAAACATGGCTAGTTTGATATTTATAAGTGCTGTTAGGACCTAGGCAGTAACCTAAAAATTGGCTCTTCTTGCCAAAGGTTGCATGGACAGCTACATTGGTGGTTGATAACTAGAAAGGAAAACAGCAAATAAGGAGGCAAACTGAACTGTGGACTTTCAGCTGTCCAGAGGGTCCAGCCATTTTGAATATTTACAAGTGGTATGGCCATTTTGGATATTTAAAAGCACAGTGTTCCTATCCCAGTGACCTAAAAATTGGCTCTGCTTGCCAAGGACACAATGGACAACCACACTGAAGGATGACAAATGGAAAGGTGTGGCCAGCAATAGATGACAGCCAATATGAGCCTGACTCACTTTTAACTGCTCTTCATGAATAGCTAACAGAGATCTGTGCACCCACTATTATTCTCCATCACATCCACCAGGTGTGGTGGGTGGTGAGTGCCTTAATGCTTCCAACTAGCAAAGAGGAGCACAGTGCCCTGCTTACACAGATATGTATATGTATATGTAAATGTATATATATTATTTGTGTGAATCACACCCATATACAATCACCAATTAAATATAAATACAACAATGTCACAATGTCTCAGAGACAACAGACTATCACAGTCCATACAAAGAAGCAAGATAAAGTAGTGGAAACAAGGCACAAAGATACAGACTCAGAAAACAACCCTGAAGAAGCAGCAGCATTGGAACTCCCTGATAAGGGGTTCAAAAGAATATTTAGGTACCTTCAATGGATTGAGAGACAAATCAAGGCAAACGCTGACAAAATTAAAGAAATCACAGACAAAACCCTGGAACAATTTGGGAAGACAATACAAGAACAAAATGACAACAACAACAGAAATAATTAGAAATTATACAAAATCTGCAGATAATTTCAGAAATAGATAACACATTTAATGGACAAAAGAGTAGAATTGAGTCAATGGAAGACAGAATTAGTGAGATTGAAGACTTCTTTGATAAGGGATCAATCTAAAAAGATCAAAACAAAATGAAGAAAGCTTAAGATTCATGTGGGCTAGTATCAAGAGGAATACATATAATAAGAATTCCAGGACAGGAAGAGACAAATAAAACCACAGAGAAAATTATCAAAGACTTTTATTTCCCTAATATGATGAAAGAAGAGAATATATCGATCAAGAAGTTCTATGAATCCCAAACAGGATAGACCCCAAAAGAAAATCACCAAGACATATCATCATCAAATTCACCAAAATTAAATAAAAAGAATCCTGAAAGCAGCGTAAGAAAAACAAAAACTTACCTACAAATGATAACCAATTAGAGTAAGCTTGGATTTCTTGGCAGAAACCATGCAGGTGAGAAGGAAATGGGATGGTATATGTAAAACCCTGAAAGAAAAATAATTTCCAACCAAGAATTATAAACACAGTAAAATTATCCCTCAATTTTGATGGTGAATTAGGACATTTCCGATAACCAGAAATTAAGGGAATTTGTTAAAAAACAGACCAACCTTACAAAAGATGCTAAAGTGAGTCCTTTGGACAGAGAACAAACAACAACTGACAATTAATACATGCTACATAACCTAGAAACTGACTCAGTTGCAAAAAGGATATGGAGGCTGCATCTTCCAGCCTGCTCCAATCTCACAAGGGGGAAACAGAGTCACCATTAGCAGCCCAAGGTTTATTCCTATGAGGTCAGACATATTGCCACCCTCCAACCTTTTTACTAATTGACACCAATCATCCCTCCCATGGCACTCACTCCTTTCCTGCTTGGTTCAGTAATTCATTGCAATGGCCACACAGAACTCACAGAAAATACTCATGATTATGGAGTCTATTAGAGAAGTAACAGGTTACAATTCAGGTTCAGGAACATACTCAGGGTACAGTTCTTTGATCAGGACAGTCTCCCCTTTGCTGTGTCCTCAGACACACCTCTCTGCCCCTTGGCCTCTCCGCCTGGCCTCTGCCCTGCTTAGGCAAGTGTTACAAAGCTTATTTAGCTCTGCTGATAGGTACACATAGGTGCACCTCACTCTGCCAGCAAGGCTTCTGCCCCAGAGCAGTCAACTTTCTCACTCCATGGGTCAGGTAAGCTTGCCTCTCTGCCTCATGCCTCTTGGTTCCACAGCAACCATTACTCTGCTAGGCATCTCTATCTGACAGAGTGTCTCTCTCTCCTGGGCATCTCTTTCTGCCAGGCATCTCTCTCTTCTGGACGTCTCTGCCAAGAAGGTCCACTACAGGGATCTTGAGTCCAAGGATACACTCACCTCCAGCTCTTCCCTCTTGATGGCAGTGAGAGCCCCTCCCTGCCTCTAGGAGGGCTCGTTTTCAAGCCTGACAGAGAGGGACAAGAGTAACCAATCCCAACATCAATGTTATACATACCTTACTTGCATGGTCCCAATCAGTAATCTGGTGGGAGTTACAAACACTATGGCTTAAAAAGCCATACCAATTAGTTCACTGAACCACACCAGTTATGGAAGTATCCAAGGTAAAATAAGCTCACAAGACTGTAAACAGGGAACCAGAGACATCAACTGGCAAATGAAGACAACTATGAAACAAAAAGAGGGGAAATATAGTGTAGTTACAGAACTTCTGAATGGTGAGGAAGTCAAGACAATTGCAAGATAGAACATACTGTTCTAAACTTGGGAAGAAAATTATAAATCACAGGGTAACTTCAAAGAAAAATAATA
>NW_006922549.1:454736-457118 GCF_000298275.1 Orycteropus afer afer
TTTGCCATCGAGTCGACCATGACTCATAGAGACCCCTCCTTGGGTTTCCGAGGCAGTATCACTACGGAAGTAGGAATGCCCAACCTTCCTTCCGAGGAATGGCTGGTGGGTTTGAACCGCCAGCCTTCTAGAAATGCAAATCAGAACAACAATGATATACCATCTCACCCCAGCACTAATAGAAAAGTTCAACAAGGCAGAAAATAACAAATGCTGGTGAGGATGTGGAGAGATTGGGACTCTCATACACTGATGGTGGGACTGTAAAATGATATGGTCATTCCTTAAGAGGTTGGAAATAGAAATACCATTGGACCCAGTAATCCCTTTACTAGGTATAAATCCTAAAGAAGTGAGAGGCAGGACATGAACAGATAAATAAATGCATGGGCATGCTCATCTTAGCACTATTCACAACAGCAAAGAGATGGAAACAACCTAAGTGCCTATCAACAGAAGAATGAATAACCAGTCTATGGTACATACACACAATGGAATACTATGCAACACTAAAGAATAATGTAAAATCTGTGAAACATCACATAAAATGGATGAACTCGAAGGACATTATGCTCAGTGAAGTAATTCAATCACAGAAGGAAAATATTTTATTAGTTCAATATTATAAGAAGTCCAGGAATGGTTTATATATGGAAGGAAAACTTCTTTGTTGGTTACCAAGGAGGGAACACTGCTAGATAGGTAGTGACAAGCATTGATTTCAGTTTAGGGAAGGGCAATATACCAAAAGTGAATGACCAATATCATGGCACTGAGGAAGAGGAAGACATGGAGAGGTACACAAGAGGTACAGAGAACAAAGATAAACCTTTTTACGTACACTATACTGCATTGTCAGTGATAATGAACATTACTCTATAGGTAAATAGATGGATAGACAGGCTGAATGATCGTGTATGCCTAGGCAAAGGGGAATATACCCATGACCATACACAAGGTTGGCAGATGATATTTCTATATGCAAATTTGTATGTGCTGTAGGAATGTCCAAATATATAATAGAGATAACAAGGGGCAGCATTGTGATAACTTATTGGCCACAGCCAAGAATCTTATTGCTGTTGCTGTTAGATGCTGTTCAGTCGTCTCCGACTCATAGCAACCTCATTTACAACAGAGCGAAATGCTGCCCAGTCCTGTGCAGCCTCATTATCCTTGCTATACCTGAGCCCATTATTGCAGCCACTGTGTCAATCCATCTTGTAGAGGGCCTTCCTGTTTTTCGTTGACCCTCTACTTTACCAAGCATGACATTCTTCTTCAGAGAATTATCCCTTCTGACAACATGACCAAAGTAGGTGAGATGAAGTCTAGCCATTCTTGCTTCCAAGAAGCATGCTTTCTGCACTTCTTCCAGGACAGATTTGTTAGTTCTTTTAGCAGTCCATGGTACATAATTCAAAAGCATCAACTTTTCTTCAGTCTTCGTTATTCATTGTCCAGCTCTCACATGCATATGAGGCAAATGAGAATACCATGGATTGGGTTAGGTGCACCTTAGTCTTAAAGGAGACATCTTTTCTCCTCAGCACTTGAAAGAGGTCTTTTGCAGCAGATTTTCCCAGTGCAATATGTCTTCTGATGTCTTGACTGCTGCTTCCATCAGTGTTGATTGTAGAACCATGTAATATGAAGTCTTTGACAACTTTAATCTTTTCTCCATTTATCGTGATGCTGCTTATCGGTCCAGTTGTGAGGATTTTTGTTTTCTTTATGTTAGGTGTAATCTATATTGTAGTCTTCATTCTTCACCAGTAAGTGCTTCAAGTCATCCTCACTTTCAGTAAGCAAAGCTGTGTCATCTGCATATTGCAGGTTGTCAGTGATTTTTCCTCCAATCCTGATACCTTGTTCTATTCATACAGTCCAGCTTCTCAGGTTATTTGCTCAGCTAATGATTGAATAAGTATGGTGAAAAGATACAACCCTGATGTACTCCCTTCTTGATTTTAAACCATGCAGTATCCCCTTGTTCTATTCAAATGACAGCCTCCTGGTCTTTGTATAGGTCCTGCAAGAGGACAATTAAGTGTTCTGGAATTCCCATTCTTCTCAATGGTATCCATAATTTGTTATGATCTGCACAATGGAATGCTTTTGCATAGGCAATAAAACACAAATAAATATCTTTCTGGTATTCTTTGCTTTGAGCCAAGGTCCATCTGATATCAGCAATGATATCCCTCATTCTACATCCTCCTCTGAGTCCAACTTGCATGTCTGGAAGTTCTATGTCAATATACTGCTGCGACTTTTTTGAGTTATCGTCAGTAAGATTTTACTTGCATGTGATATTAATGATATTGTTTGATAATTTCCACATTCTGTGGGATCACCTTTCTTTGGAATGGGTACAAATAT
>NW_006922549.1:457218-458392 GCF_000298275.1 Orycteropus afer afer
AAAGGATGAGAACCACATGATCTTATCAATTGATGCAGAATTTGATAACATCCAACACCCATTCCTAATAAAAACTCTCAGAAAAATAGGAATAGAAGGGAAATTCCTCAACATAATAAAGGGCATATATACAAAACCAACAGACAACATTATTCTCAATGGAGAGAGACTAAAACCATTCCCTTAGAAACAAGGAACTAGACAAGGATGTCCTCTATCACCACTTCTATTCAACTTTGTATTGGAAGTCCTTTGCCAGGGCAATAAAGCAAGAAAGGGAAATCAAAGGCACCCAAATTGGTAAGGAAGAAGTAAATCTATCCCTATTTGCTGATGATGTGATCCTATATATAGAAAACCCAAGAGACTCAGCAAGAAAATTACTGGAACTTATTGAAAGATAAGTTCGCATAGTGACAGGATACAAGATCAACATACAAAAATCAGTTGCATTCCTCTACACCAGCAAGGAGAGTGCCAAAAAGGAAATAAAGAAATCAATACTATTTACAATACAACAAAACCAAACCAAACTCACTGCCATGGAGTTGGATCTGACACATAGCGACCCCTCCTTGGGTTTCCAAGGCAGTATCCCTACAGAAGTAGATTGCCCAACTCTCCTTCCAAAGAGTGGCTGGTGGGTTTGAACTGCCAGCCTTCTGGATAGCAGTCAAATGTTTTAAGCACTACACCACCAGAACTCCCACTATTTACAATAGCTACCAAAAAATAAAACACTTGGGAATAAATCTTACCAGGACACAAAAGACCTACACATAGAAAAGTACAAAACACTATTCCAAGAAACTGTAAGATATCTACATAATCTACATAAATGGGAGAACATATCATGCTGATGGATAGGAATATTGAACATTGTGAAAATGTCAATACTGCAAAACACAATCTATATGTTCAATGCAATCCCAATGCAGAACCCATCAACATTCTTTAAGGATATGGAAAAACCAATCACTAATTTTATTTGGCAAGGAAAGAGACCTAAGATAAGCAAAGCACTATTGAAGAAGAAGAACAAAGTTGGAGGTCTCACATTTCCAGATCTCAAAACCTACTTTACAGCCATAGTAGTAAAAACAGCCTGGTATTGGTACAATGACAGACGCATAGACCAGTGGAATAGAATTGAGAACCCAGAAATAGATCCATC
>NW_006922549.1:458492-461078 GCF_000298275.1 Orycteropus afer afer
ATCACCTTTCTTTGGAATGGGTACAAATATGGATCTCTTCCATTCAGTTGCTGTGTTAGGCTGGGTTCTCTAGAGAAGTGAAACCAGTAAAGTTTATATATATATATAGAGAGAGAGAGAGTGAAAAAAAAATTATCTTAGGAAAATGGCTCACACATTTATTTCCCTTGGCCTCAGCAAGCACCTCAGCTGGTTGTGGTTCTTTGCCTGGTGGGGTGACCCAGACCTTCATTCCTGAAGGGTCTGGGCCATTAGCAGCCATATCAGAATTGGGTTGCTGTAATTTTCCATTGATTTTATCACAGGGCATGGTAGTACTAAGAGTCACCCTAAAGAATCTCCTGTATTCCATATATATTCTTCTTTACCTCCATTATGTAATGTCAATCCAGTTTCTGGTTGGTAATCAGGACCTATCACACCAGTTAGTACAGTAATGCCCTTCTTTGTCTGTTGATCTAGAGGCATGAAGAACTCCAAATGTCCGAGTGGCATTCCTAACTTCCAGTTCAGTGCAATCAGTATTATGTCTCCAGGTGGGAGTGTCCCTTCTTTTGGGACTAAGATCTCCAGACCTGCAGAGCATAGGGTAGCAGGGACAGGAAGCCAAAAGAGAAGAACATGTTCCTGTATGTCCCCTTCCTAGGTTTCAGGATCCCATTTTTTCCTAAGCATGCCCTCACTTTAAATTCAGACACCATTCTGGGTTGGCAATTTAACTGATGTTGCAATTCAGCCACCCTTACAATAAGACTCTGGGTTTGCTTTTTGGCAATATCTGCTCTGTTACTAGAAGAAATAAGGCATTCTTTCAGGGCACAACTGGAAACATTGCAGTCTATTAGGCAGCACTTGAGCTGTGACTCAACAGCCCTGAACTCATCTCGCTCTTTCACTACTTTGTCTAGTATAAGTAGGACCACCAGCCAGCTTCCTTATACTCCTCATGCTGACATAATTGCAGAAAAGTATCAAATATGCGATCACCCAAAACCTCACTTCTCAAAAATTCTTAATCTATTGCTGGTGCTATTTTGCATATTAATGTTGCAACCTCATGCCATGTAAAGGGCCCACTTTACTAAGGGAGGCAGAGTCACCAGTACCTTTACAATTAATCCAATTGGAGAATCAAAACAGAATTGGTGAGAACCAATTTAGGAAACCCATCCTTATGATTTTGTCTCTCTAATAGGCTAAGACACTTGACTGCTAACCAGAAGGCTGGCGGTTCAAACCCACCAGCCACTCCTCAGAAGGAAGGTTGGGCAATCCTACTTCTGTAGTGATACTGCCTCGGAAACCCAAGGAGGGGTAGCTATGAGTCAGGCCGAGTCGACGGCACATAACAACAACAACAACAAAGGACGACTCCTGGTACCAAATATGTTAGGCTGGGTTCTGTAGAGAAGTGAAACCAGTAGAGAGAGAGAGAGAATTTATCTTGGGAAAATGGCTCACACACTTATAGAAGCTGGCAAGTCCCAAGTTCTTGGATCAAACATCAAGCTGGATGCTTTTCTCGACTCACGCAGCTACAGGGGCTGATGAGCTCAAGATTGGCAGGCAGTATATTGACTGTTGACTCCAACAAATGATGAATCCAAGATCAGCAGGCTGAATGGTGGATTGTTTGCTCATGGACAATTTTAGGCAGCACACAAGGATCCCGGTCCACAGAAGAGTGTCACATTTTTCCAAGATGTCCATAAATATATTGGAAGCAGACCACACCCCTAGGGAAACTCTCTTTCACCAGATTGGCTGCTCAAAACATGTACATCTGGTCTCATCATGGAAATAACCACATCACAACTGCTTAAACCATTCAGAATTGTGGTTCAGCCAAGTTGACACATAACTCCATCTATCACAGTTGGCCAGGTTACCATGTTCCATATCTCATGGCATAGCCAAGTGAGTGCCTCTTGCAAAGTATCCGTTTGTTGAAACATCTCATTGGGTATTCCATTAATTCTTTGAGCTTTGTTTTTTTGTCAATTCCTTCAGTGCATCTTCAACTTCCTCCTTCAATACCATTAGTTCTTGATCATATGCCACCTCCTGAAATGGATGAACATTGACCAATATTTTTGGTACAGTGCCTCTGTATTCTATCCATCTTCTTTTGAGATTTCCTGCATCATTCAATATTTTCCCCATAGAATCTTTCAATATTGCAACTCGAGGCTTAGTTTTTTTCTTCAGTTCTTTCAGCTTGAGAAATGCTGAACATGTTCTTCCCTTTTGGCTTTCTAACTCCAGGTTGTTACACATTTTATATAATAATTGACTTTGTCTTATCCAGCTGCTCTTTGAAACCTTCTGTTCAGCTCTTTTATCTTGTCATTTCTTCCATTTACTTGTTCCATCCTTCCTGAGGGAGCAAGGAGTTGAACCTGTGGATTGTAGTTCATGGTTGCAAGAGACATCAAGCTCACTTGGCTTAACCGACTACACAAAAGCATTGTTCTATATCTTACTTTGGCGAATAGTGACTGGTGTCTTAAAAGATTGCAAGTGGCCATCTAGATGAAACAATGGTTCTCTCCTTGTCCAAAGCAAAGAAGAATGAAGAAAACCAAA
>NW_006922549.1:461178-462477 GCF_000298275.1 Orycteropus afer afer
AGTAGGTTACCAGGATGGGGAGGGAAGGGGAGGCATAAATTTCAGGCTAGTTGGTGCCTACATGCTGACATGGGTAGGGGGAGCGATGTACAGGAAGGATCTATGACCACCATGATAACATTAGGAAATGGGAGGGCACTGAATTGTGCACATAAGAGATAGATGACAGATGCTAATACCAACTAATGTGTCCCCAATATTGCATTGCCATTAAAACCAAACACTAGGCTATACAGATAAACACATAAACACCTGAAATGATCAGACAGGGGTCAGTGAACAGAAGTATACCAAGGATAGATTCAGCTGAGGCTAATCTTGCACAGACACCAGTGATACAAAATACCTGCAGTTCTTACAGAAAGAAACAATAGAAGACAGACACAGAGTAATCCCTCACACACAACCAGACACTATGGGAGAGAGATCCAATAGATCTACTGTCTCAGGACCATAGTACTGGGGGACGCCAGACTCAATTGGCACAATAAAATACATAAAAGTGTTGCTCCACATCCTACATTGGTTAGTAGTGACTGGGGTCTTAAAAGCTTTCAAGGGGCCATCTAAGATACAGGTAATGTTCTCCTAGCATCAGAAGTGAAAAGGAACAGAAAAAAAGGGGGGGGGGGCATTTAGAAGCAATCAGTCCTAGGACACGATCCTCCTCAAGACCAGAAGAAATAGATGGTGCCCAGCTACCAATGCCAACCACTTAGGAAAGGATCAAATCTGGAGATCCTGGATAGAGTGGGAGGGAAAACTTGGAAGAAAATCCAGAAACTCAACAATGACCAGAATTACTGGTCAGATGAAATCTGGCAAGATTCCCAATACTATGGCCCTGGAATACATTCTGCACCTGGAATAAAACGCACACCCAGGGATGGGCTCTCAGCCCAATAGTTAACAAGATGTACACACAGACCACTCAACCCAGGATGATGTACCCACATACTCTATGGTAATACATCCCTTACAGCAATAGACCATGGGACACCAGAGAACCAACATTCAAATCGAGGAAATGCAGGACAAACAGGAAGGCATAAATATGAGGGGCACAGGGGGAGGGTAGGGAGGGGACAAGATGGGGTTAGGGTTGACATGGTAAACAGGGAATGAAACTAAATGTATGCATTACATTGAATGAAAAACATGCTCTTAAAATTAAAAAAAATAATAGATTAACTTTTTATGTCCTTGTGATAGTTGAAGATGTGTCAACTTGGCTGGACTCCAGTTGTGAGTGGTGGTTCCCATGATGGATCACATGACTGAGTTCTAAGCGGCCGGTCT
>NW_006922549.1:471402-473787 GCF_000298275.1 Orycteropus afer afer
AGGTGATCCCACAGAATGTGGAAATTATCAAACAATATCATTAATATCACACTCAAGTAAAATCTTACTGAAGATAATTCAAAAACAGTTGTAGCAGTATATTGACAGAGAACTTCCAGAGGTGCAAGTTGGATTCAGAAGAGGATGTGGAACAAGGGATACCATTGTGGATGTCAGATGGATTTTGGCTCAAAGCAGAGAATACCAGAAAGCTGTTTGCTTGTGTTTTACTGACTATGCAAAAGCATTTGATTGTGTGGATCATAAAAAATTGTGGATAGAAAGAGAGAAATCATCAAAGGACATGAGTGCAAGCCACATGTCCAACAGTGACAGGAGAAGGCAAGGCCTCTCTAACATTTCCTTCCTTTTTACTTTTTAAATGTAGTAGATGTACCACAGTAGTCAAAGACTGAATTACTTGATGCATTAGTTTTGGAACCCTAAGAATAACAAATAATACAATTAAAAACATTATTACATATGGTAAAAAGTGGTATAAAAATGTAGGAATACTTTTCAAAGGGTTAAGTTTCTTAAATTTATTAAGTATAGTATCTGCAACTTGATTGGGGTCAATTATTGGTACATGACTATCTTTTAGCCTTTGAATATTTTTATGAAACTCCTGCATTTCAAAACTGATGTTCGAATCATGCCATATCCCTAATATTCTTATTTTAATCTTTTCCTATGTGAATTAAGGATTACTGAAGTTCACAGGGTATACTGTTATGCATATATATTCATACCAATAGTTACAATTTAATGCTTGCCTCACTTGCATCACTTCTAGCTCATCCCCTATTGATAATACAGCCTCCTCTAATATGTCTATTTTGAGTTTAAAATCCGGATCAATTTTTTCTTCTGTGCCTTTACAGTATTTCGGGGTACATCATTTGCACATTGGGCTGTCTATATAGATGACTGTAGTGCAACAGCAGCCACGTAGTAGTTATCTTTGCTGCAAGAGCAGTTATGCCTGCAATAAGGAGCCCAATAAAGTGTTTAGGTCTACTAAGCCCTTGTTCTAAATACAGTGAATGTTCTCCTGCTGAGTGAAACCATCCATCTGAAATATTAACTGGTAGGGCTATATAGTGTGGTTGCATTACTATCAATACATACTGATCTGTTGAGGTTAAGCATTAAATTAACAAACAATCATTACAGGTCACATTCCAGTAATAATTTCCTACAGTATCATTAGTTTCAGAAACATTTAAACAACTTATAGTAGCATTTACAGTACAATTAATATATTTTTGTACCAGCATGAGAGCTTTCAGGGGTCAAACACATGCCTATATGTTAGAGTGATTTCCTCAGATAAATGTCCCTCCTTCTGGTCTCCCAATGAATACAGTATGATTCACAGTCCCAATTGCAGCAAACAGTCTCCATAACTCTGATTGTACAGGTCTTCTGGAGTCTGTAAGATGTTTTCCGGAAAACCCCCGGGGAAACTAGTGAACAATGAGTCATTATTTGAGTCCCTCCAGTCCATAAGATAACGTGGGGAGTCATGCTTTGCATTGTAGGAGGACACCATAACCTTTTTTGGGAAAGGCAAGTGACATTTAAACCAAGGTGGAAATGCCTCCCAATCTTGGGATATGTTAGGACAGTATGGTACAGGAAGAGTTATAGATTAATTTCTGAAAATACTCCTATAAGTTGTATTTTTTTTATATCCCCCAATATACATGGGTTAGGTTGCTTCCATATGCCCATCGCATTTTTGGTAATAGCTTCAAGCATGGTGAGGGCCTATGACTATGCCAGGTGAAACAAATCGGTGTTTTTTTTTTTTTTTTCATCAAGAGCTGTATAATTCACTACACTTTCTCCCTTTAATAATTTTCCTATAGACTCTCCACAATTTCTCCCAAGCAGCCAAGGTGTTGTCAGTAAGGACAGGAATATCAGTATCATAGTATGTAGCAGGTTGCACCCAAGGTGGAGGAAACAAGTATGCCCAATGTGTTTCATTTGCTTTGGGAGTGATTTGAGTTGACAGCAATGCTACCACAGCTAAAAAGATCATTTCCAAGGTCTGAGGCTGGCCCAGACCTTGAGCCATACTTGCAGCTTTATTAGGTAAGGCCTTAATCTGACCCCACGTCAGCCCCAGGTTTACAGGTGAGGAGAGGCAACTGAGGCCCGCCCAGAGTAGCAGGCTGGAAGAGCAGGAGAAAGAGGATAAAAGCCAGGAATCCGGACAGAAGAGCAGTCAGCCCCAGGGTTATAGGTGAGGAGAGACAACTCAGGGATGCCCAAAGTAGCAGGTGGGAAGAGTAGGAGAAAGGGGATTAAAAGCCAGGAAGCCAGAGAGAAGAGCAATCAGCTGAAGGAATTAGGTGAGGAGAGGAAACTCAGGCC
>NW_006922549.1:476596-479256 GCF_000298275.1 Orycteropus afer afer
GGTGGCTGCGATGATGGGCTCAAGTATAGCAGGGATTGTGGGGCTGGCGCGGGATCGGGCAGTGTTTCGTTCTGCTGTGCATGGGGTTGCTATGAGTTGGAAATGACTCAACGGCACTTAACAACAACAACAACAAGTCAGCAGTGTTGCTTCCCCGGTATGATGATTCAATAGTCTTCCCCTCCTCTTGCGATCCTGTAGTGACAGCTGCTGAAGTCAGTGCTGGATGTGATCCATCATGTTGGCGAGTCTCTCTGATACCCCTATGGGCTTGTCATTGTTTTCTGGAAAGACACAAGCATACTCTCATCCCCGCATTAATAGTGAATCTGGTGTTCTACCCTCATACCCATGTTGATAGTGGATCTGGTGTTTTCCATTGACCTGTCAGTACATCCTTCCACCGAACTTTGACTGAGTTGGTCTTGTGTTTTATTTTTTAAAAAATCTGTCAGCAGCAGACTACCCATCAGTGTCACAGTTCAAAAAATTTAAAGTATATAAAACATCATTTAATCTTTTCATAGGGCTGTTCCAATATTCCCCTGTTACTCCCCCTTTTTGTTTTTCTGAATAAAGTTTTATAGTTTGATGTTTTCTTTCTACTATGCTTTGGCCTTGAGGATTATAAGGAATGCCAGTAGAAAGGTTGATAGAATAAAATGAACAAAAATGTAAAAAAGACTTAGCTGTGTAAGCTGGGGCATTATCTGTTTTTTAACTGTTTAGGAGGTCCACAAAAAGCAAAACAATGTAATAAATGATGGATAACATGTTTTACCACCTCACCTGTTAAGGCTGAAGCCATAGTGAACCCAGAATAAGTGTCTACTGTAACATGTACAAAATATTGTTTTCCAAAAGAAGGTACATGGGTGACACCCATTTGCCAAATATCGTTGGGTCAAAGCCCATGATGGTTTAAGCCATAATGTGACACAGGGAGATGGACACTGCAAGAACAGGTTTTTTTTTTTATTATTTGTCTCTCCTGTTCTCTAGTAAATTGGAATTGCTTACATAAGCTAGCACTATTTTGATTAAAAGAAGCATGTGATTGGATAGCTTCCTGAACGGGAAGACAAAGTTGTTCATCTGCTCATTTATTTCCTTGAGTGAGAAGGTCCACCAAGGGGGTATGGGCTCTAACGTGTGTGATGTGATGTAAAATGGATGAAAGCACTCCTGCACTGTCTTCTGTAACATAAAAGAGAGACTTAATAATTCTTCATTAAATATATGTTTAATTTTGCCAGTTTCAATATGAGTGAATAAATGAACCATATACTGGCTATCACTCACAATATTGAGTGGTTGGCATGAGAAATCCTGAAAAACAAGTAAAACAGCATAAGCCTCTGCTTTTTTTGCTTCCTTTGTAGCCCTAATAGCCAGTTTATAATCTTTGTTGGCATTATTATAAGCCAATTGCTTAATTAAAATATTAGCAGTAGTGTTATCACTAACACTGTGAGTCACTGCTACACTTATCCTATCCACAAATGGTTCAAAAGTTTCTGTAGGCCCTTGTATAATTTTTGTAAAGCTAGAATTATCAGCTCCTTTTGCTGGTAGCTTAGACTATGCAGGAGAGGCTGGGGCTGATATCTGCTGATATTCTTGTAAGGGATAAGTTAATTGAGCTGCAACCTCTAATAACTGTCCAGTACCAGAAAGCATTTCAAAATTAATGGGAACATTGTGTTGCTCATTTCTCATACTTTTCTCTATACAAAAATCATGAAAACACATTTTCCACAACAAATAATCTCCTCCTTCTAATGCAGTTTTAGCCAGCATATACCAATCATAAGGACAAAAAACTTCTTGAGCAATGGTTTCTATTAAGGTTTTTACAAATGGTGCTGTTGGTCCATAGGTAGCAGCAGCTTGTTTCAAATCTTTTAGAGTTTTAAAAGAAAATGCTTTATGTTCTCACATTGGCAAATTAGTCTGCATGCCTACATATTCTGTTAAAGGAAAAACATGTTTCAATTCTAATGTAATGTTCTCATCCATGGCCCTTGCCTTTTGAACCATAGCTTGTATAGGTGATAAAGAAGTCATGGTGGATGATAAACAGTTAACTTGCTTTCCTGAGGGAGGGAAAGGGTTAAAAGGTGGAGTAGAGCAAGTTCTGGCAGGCATGGTTGCAGCTGAAAAAGCCTGATTTAAAAGTGGATTTAAGGAAGGATACAACTTCTCTTCCTTAACTTCTGAGGGTTCAGTTTCTAACTTTTATTTAACTATTTCTTCTTACAATTTTAACTCTTTTAATTTTGAATCTGTGTCTACATTTTTCTCCTTTCCCACTCTAGGATCTATGCCCACACGTATTCCCTTACCTAATTCTAAACACAGTTTTAAAATACTCCAAATAGAAAATACACGCTCTGGAAAATCCTCCGGCCCATGTTCTTTTAAACACTCATTCATTTGTTGACTGATGGTTTCCCAAACTGTTAAATCAATGGTTCCTTTCTGAGGAAACCAAGGATAACAGTGATCTACACATTGCAAAAATTCCTCTAACTCTTTTTTAGACACTGAAAAACCTCTGTTGTTGTTGTTGTTGTTATTTGCCGTCGAGTTGGCCCCGACTCATAGCGACCCCTCCTTGGGTTTCCGAGGCAGTATCACTACGGAAGTAGGATTGCCCA
>NW_006922549.1:479476-480605 GCF_000298275.1 Orycteropus afer afer
TCTTGTTACGGAGCTCCGATTTCACTCAGTGGGGTGTCCTCTCAGACACTCACCACTTCATCCTAGGTCCCTGTTTGGGCACCAATTGCCATGTCCAGCAAAACCACTCAAGTCACAAAACAAGATGATCCGAAAGGATTAATGTTTTTTTTTGTTTTGTTTTGTTTTTTTCTAAAAGGAACAGGGGCCAGGCAGAAGCCCTGCATATTCTGAGAGAGCAACCCCTGATGTCTTTGTTCTACTTTATTTCTATGTTTATACATGATTACATCATCATTCTTGGAATTCATACAATCAACTTATTCTCTACAAAGTTAAAGTTTTACACCTCTACATGCTCAAGGACAACAAGTGTTCATTAAAACAATCACAAAAGCCTCCTCAGGAATAATGAGTGTAAAACAATAAATGTTTACTAGGAAACAGTGACCCAAAGTATGAAACATCCCAATAAGGTAAAAATATGGACTACTAGAATAACATCTACTTTCAATACTTGATGTTTTGCCAAGTATGCATTTAACTGTGAGAGAAGCCTTGCCTTCTCCTGTTGCTGTTGGGCATGGGCACTCATGTCATTTGATGTTTTCTCTCTTGGTCAGCAACAGGAACCCAGGCCACACCCCAAAAGTGGCAAGGTGGGAAAGCAGGGGAAAGGACAGAAAAAGGCCAAGGGGACCAGGACAGAGTGAGGAGGCACCAGTTGTGATCCAGGTAAGGGGAGGTTGGAGAGGTTTCCAACAGCTATGGGAGAAAAACATGTCTGTCAGTTTGTGCAACTGTGGTGATGTGTTGCTGTGATACTGAAGGCTGTGTCACCAGTGTTTCAAACCCAGTGGGGTGCACATGGTGCACAGGTATCAGCTTGGCTTGCCGACTGAGACAGACTAGGAAGAAGGAAGAGGCCATCCACTTCTCAAAGAATTGGCCAGGGTAAACCTTAGAAATAGCAGAGAAACACTGCCTGATACATTATGGCACAACTTTAGGAATAGTCTGGAAACATTGTCCAATACAGAGGAGAAGGGTGAGTCATTTAGAGTAGGAGGCTTTCAAAATAGAACTGGAAAAGAGCTGCATCATCAGAGTAAAACCAGCCTTACTCATATGGATAAGGTAAAGCTTTCAA
>NW_006922549.1:481425-481961 GCF_000298275.1 Orycteropus afer afer
AATTGAAGATTTTTATCAACTTGTGCAGTCTAAAATTGACCAAATATGCAATCAGGATGTGTTTATTATCACTGGTGACTGGAATGCAAAAGTTGGAAACAAAGAAGAGTCACCGGTAGTTGGAAAATTTGGCCTTGCTGACAGAAATAAGGCTAGAAATTGCATGGTAGAATTTTGCAAGACCAACGACTTATTCATTGCAAATACCTTTTTTCAACAACACAAATGGTGGCTGTACATGTGGAATTCACCAGATGGAACACACAAGAATCAGATTGACTACATCTGTGGCAAGAGGCAATGGAAAAGCTCAATGTCTTCAGCCAAAACCTGGCCAGGAGCTGATTGTGAAACAGACCATCAACTGCTCATAAGCAAGTTCAACTTGAAGTTAAAGACAATTAAAACAAGTTCACACGAGCCAAAATATGATCTTGAATGTATCCCTCCTGAATTTAGAGATCATCTAAAGAACAGATTTGATGCATGGAACACCAATGACCAAAAACCAGAATAACTGTGTGAAGACATCAAGA
>NW_006922549.1:482492-483055 GCF_000298275.1 Orycteropus afer afer
CCTCACTGGAGGCACTCACTTGGTCATTCCAAGAGATTTGGAAGACAGCTACCTGGCCAACTGACTGGAAGAGATCCATATTTGTACCCATTCCAAAGGAAGGTGATCCCACAGAATGCAGAAATTATCAACAATATCATTAACATTGCACACAAACAAGATCTTACTGAAGATAATTCAAAAATGGTTGCAAGAGTATCTTGACAGAGAACTTCCAGATGTGCAAGCTGGATTCAGAAGAAGATGTGGAACCAGGGACATCATAGCTGCTGTCAGATGGATCTTGGCTCAAGGCAAAGAATACCAGAAAGATGTTTATTGTGTTTTATTAACTATGCAAAGGCATTTGATTGTATGGATCATGACAAATTGTGGATGACATTGAGAAGAATGGGAATTCCCGAACTTATTTGTACTCATGAGGAAACTGTACATTGACCAGGAGGCTGTCATTCGAACAGAACAAGAGGACACTGCATGGTTTAAAATCAGGAAGGGAGTGTGTCAGGGTTGTATACTTTCCCCATACTTATTCAATCTATATGCTGAGCAAATAATCCAAG
>NW_006922550.1:0-817 GCF_000298275.1 Orycteropus afer afer
TGTGATTTATAATTTTCTCCTCAGTTTAGAACAGTCCATTCTACCTTGCCACTCCTTTGACTTGCTCACCATTTAGAAGTTCTGTAACTACATTATTTTTCCCCTGATTTTGGTTTGTAGTTGTGCTCATTGCCAATTGATGTCTCTGATTCCCTATTTACAATCTTGTAAGCTTATTTTACTTTGAATACTTCCTTAGCTGTATTGGTTTCTGTGTCATGTCATTTTGCTTATCAATGGTCAATTGTTGTTTGCTATTATTGGTTCTCTGTTCAAATGGCTCCCTTTAGTATCTCTTATAAGGTTTGTCTGGTTTTAACAGACTCTCTTAATTTCTCCTTCTCTAGAAATCTCCTGATTTCACCACCATATGTGAGGGATAATTTTTTGGGGTACATAATTCTTCACCATCCTATTGCTTGCATGGTTTCTACTGACAAATCAGACCTTATTCTTATTGGTTGTCCTTTGTAGGTAACTTTTCTTTTTCCTGTGCTGCTTTCATGGTTCTTTCTTTGTCTTTGGTTTTGATGAGTTTGATGATGATATGTTTTGGTGATTTTCTTTTCGAGTTTATCCTGTTTGAGGTTCGTTGGACTTCCTGAATGGATGTATTTGCATCTTTCATCATATCAGAGAAATATCTTGGACAATTTTCTCAGTAGTTTTCTTTTTCTTTTTCTGTTCTGGAATTCTGAATACATGTAGATTATTCCTTTTGATCATTTCCCACATGAGACTTAGGCTTTCTTCCTTTTGTTTTGATCTTTTTTCTGATTGATCCCTTTCCAAAGAAGTATTCAGGTATATGTTTTCA
>NW_006922550.1:1552-3030 GCF_000298275.1 Orycteropus afer afer
TTTAAAAAAACAAATTTAAAAAATCTGGGTGGGGCAGGTGACCCAGGCTCCGTCAGAACACACAAACAGGGATGGAATACCTGCTGGCACAGCAGGTGGGTGGGAGTGAGGGATGGTCACACATTTGTTCACCAAGAGGGTGTGGAGTATAAGAATAACAAGGGGAATATCACACCTTTCCAGTCGTTTGTGGCCAGGACTTCCTTGTGGTCCCCGGCAAGTGGAGTCTATTCTTAGGTCCCTGGAATTTGAGAGAATGCTTTCACTTTAAATATCCAAAATGTTGAACTTCTAGTAAACATTCAAACTGGCTGCTCCCTCCAGACAACCAAAAATCCACAGCTCAGCCCGTCTCCCTCTTTGTTGCTTCCCCTTTTATTCACCAGCCACCAGTGCAGTCCTCTGTGCAGCCCCTAGGCAGCAGGGCCAATTTATAGGTTAATTTTTAGGTCCTTACACCACTTGGCAATATCCAAGCTGTCTATGTCAACAGGATCACTGACAGACCACAGCTCCATATGTGTCCTTTTCCAGTGTTTTCATGCAGGTCCTTCTACTAGTTGGAATTTAGTCCACTTCCATATCCTTCATTTCAAAGCTCAGGGCTCCAGGATTATCTTCTGTATCTATGTTAATTGGTTCCCCTTTTCTTTGTTGAAGATGGTCTGTGTAGTTTGCCTGCCTATTCTTCCATCTTATTGGAACTCTCCCTATTTGAGATTTTCAGAGATGAATGTAAAGGTAAACTTGTTAATATGATAATGTGATTTTTCCACAGCAAAAAATCAGCTGCTAAGGTGTATCCATGAACTATACAAATCATTAGACTTTCCTAGATTTATAGTTTTTTTTAGATGATTCTTATCAGGGAGACAGAAATAAGGGAGTAAATTTTCTGCAAATAAGTACTGGCAATGCTGGAATATATAATACATACTAATAGGAAAAATGTGAGGACATGTTCAGGTGTTGATGAATAATAAATATATGATATAATAATTTAATTGAAGACATGGAGTTATAGAATTATATTTGTAGGATTTACTAGAATAAGGATCATAATGTGATGAATGATGGTCAAAAATTCAGTTCTTGACAACAGCATTATTGGAACAGTGTAATAGTTAGGTCCAGTAAGTTCTATGGTATTTATTTGGTAATGTGTGGCTAGAAGGTGGCTGGAGGAAATGGTGTTTGGAGATTTGGAGACTTAAGCACTGAGAATCCAGAGCACTGGGTGGATAATCTATGTGAATGTTGAAATCACTACAAATGGTGACTGGAATAACGGTAGAGAAAAATACAGTGATGCAGTTGCATTGAAGGTAAGTGTCTAGATGTTCATGAAATGAGGCAAGACTTTAACAGATTGGAATACTCCACAACATTAAAGTAAAATGATGAATCTTCAAAACATCTCAAAACATGAATGAACTTAAAGGGTGTTATGCTGAGTGGAATTAGTCAATCATAAAAGT
>NW_006922550.1:3575-5575 GCF_000298275.1 Orycteropus afer afer
TTGGTCTTCTTTATTCATTATCCAATTATCATTTGCAAATGAGGTGATTGAAAATATCCTGGCTTTGTTTAGGCACACCTTATTATTCAAAGTGACATCTTTGTTTTTTAACACGCTAAAGAGGTCTTTTGTGGCAGATTTTTCCAGTATAATATGATGTCTTTTTCCTGACTGCTGCTTCCATGAATGTTGATTGTGGATCCAAGCAAAATGAAATCACTTGGCAACTTCAATATTTTCTCCATTTATCATGATGTTCCTTATTGACCCAGTTGTGAAGATATTTGTTTTCTTTATGGTGAGGTGTAATACATACAGAAGACTATAGTCTTTGAACTTCTACACTAAGTGCTTTAAGACATCTTCACTTTCAGCAAGCACAATTATGTCATCTGCATATCACAGGTCGTTAATGAGTCTTTCTCCAATCCTGATGCTGCAGATTCTTCTTTATATAGTCCAGCTTCTCACATTACTTGCCCAGCAAACAGATTGAATATGTATGGTGAAAAGATACAACTCACCCTAATTTTATTTTATTTTTATTGTGCTTTAGGTGCAAATTTACAGAGCAGAATTTCTTTTATATTCAACATTTCATTTACGTTTGGTTTCACTCCCTAATTATCATCCCCAACCCTAACCCACTCTCCTCCTGTCCCTTCCCACTAACCCCCACCTCACATGCTCTTCTTAGTTATGCACTCCTGTCTCTCCAGCATTTCCTCTGTGTGAATGTTTCCCCTCTGGTGCCCCATGGCCAATTGCTCCAAGCGATGCATCTCCGTAGAGTAGATGGGGGCATCACCCTGGGTTGAGCGTTCTACATGTAAGTCTTGTTTACTGTTGGGCTGAGAGCCAGCCCTTGGGAGTGAGTTTTGCCCCAAGGCCAAAGTGTATCTCAGGGCCATAGTCTTGGGGCTCCAAGACTCTATCCAACCAGTAATTCTGGTCATCATTGTGTTTTGGGATTTTATTCTATGATTTTCCTCCCACTCTACCCAGGATCTCCAGTTTTGGTCCCTTCCCACGTGGTTGGCATTGGTACTTGGGCACCATCTAGTTCTTCTAGTCTCAAAGTCCATCATATCCTAGGGCTGATTGCCCACATGTCCTTGGTTTTCTTCACTCTTCTTCACTTCTGACAATAGACCATTAGCTGCATCTTAGACAGCTGCTCAAAAACTTTTAAGACCCCAGTCACTACTCACCAATGTGTTTTGTGGAACAAGATTTTTATGTACTTTATTGTGCCAATTGAGTCTGGTGTCTCCTAGTACTATGGTCCTGAGTCAGCAGATCTGGTGGATCTCTCTCCCACAGTGTCTGGCTGTCTATGAGGGATTACTCTATGACTGTCTTCTGTTGCTTCTGTGATGATTTCAGGTATTTTGTATCACTAGTGTCTGTGCAAGATTAGTCTCAGCTGAGTCTATCATTGGTCTAGAGTATATTCCTCTTCATTAACCCCCATCTGATCTTCTCAGTTGTCTATGTGTTTATCTGTAGCCTGGGGTTTGATGTTAATCATAATGAAGGGCATATGCAAAGCCAATGGCCAACATTATTGTTAATGGAGAAAGACCCAAAGCATTCCCCTTATGAACAGGAACCAGACAAGGATGCCCTCTATCATCACTCCTATTTAACATTGTATTAGAAGTCCTAGCCAGGGCAATTAGGCAAGAAACAGAAACAAAAGTCTCCAAATTGGCAACGAGGAAGCAAAGCTATCTCTATTTACAGATGACATGATCCTGTATGTAGAAAATCCAAAAGACAAAAGACAAAAGACAAAAAAAAAAACTACTGGAACTAATAGAGAGGTTCAGCAAAGTGACAGGATAACAGGATAAAAGGTAAACATATACAAATCAGTTAGATTCCTCTACATCAACGAAGAAAACTCTGAAAAAGAAATAAGGGAAACAACACCATTTACAATAGCTACTAAAAAGATAAAATATCTAGGAATAAATCTTATCAGAGACACAAAATCC
>NW_006922550.1:5675-7710 GCF_000298275.1 Orycteropus afer afer
GATAGGAACACTGAGTATTGTGAAAATGTCAAAAATACCCAAAGCAATCTACACATTTAATGCAATCCTGATCCATATAGCAACAAAATTTTTCAATAACATGGAAAAACTAATTACTAATTTCACATGGAAAGCAAAGAGACCTTGGATAAGTTGAGCAGTACTGAAGAAGAAGAACAAAGTTGGAGGTCTCACACTCCTGAATCTCAAAACCTACTATACAGCCACAATAGTCAAAACAGTGTGGTGTTAGTCCAGTGATAGACAGATAGACCAATGGAACAGAATTAAAAGTTCAGATATAGACCCATCCATTTATGGACAGGGAGCTCTGGTAGCATAGTGCCTAAGGCACTTGACTGCTAACCAGAGGGCTGGCGGTTCAAACCCACCAGCCACTCCTCGGAAGGACGGTTGGGCAATCCTACGTCTGTAGTGATACTGCCTCAGAAACCCAAGGAGGGGTCGCTATGAGTTGGGGCCAACTCGACGACATATAACAGCAACAACAACATCTATGGACAACTGATCTTTGACAAAGGTCCAAAACTCATTAAATGGGGAAGAGATAGCCTCTTTAACAAATGGTAGTGGCAAAACTGGATATCTACTTGCAGAAAAATTAAACAAGACCCATCCCTCACCCCATACACAAAAACAAATTCAAGTTGGATCAAAGACTTAAATGTAAATCCAAAAACTATAAAGTTCATCAAAGATAAAGTAGGGGCAAATCTAGGGGCCCTGATTTATGGTATAAATAATTACAAGCATAACCCAGAATGCACAGGAGGTGCAAGAGAAGCTAGATGACTTGGACCTTTTAAAAATTAAATTCTAATGTGCATGGAAAGACTTTGTCAAAAGAGTAAAAAGAGAACCTACAGATTGGGAGAAAATATTTGCCTATGACATAACTGACAAAGGACTTATCTCCAAAATCTATAGAAAACTTCAACACCTCAATGCCAAAAAGACAAACAATCCAGTTCAAAAATGAGCACAGGACATGAACAGACACCACTAAAGACAATATGCTGGTGGACAACAAACATATGAGGAATTGCTCATCATCATAAGCCACTAGAGAGATGCAAATCAAACCAATGATGAGATATCATCTCACTCCAACAATAATACCAAAGTTCAACAGGACAGAAAATAACAAAAGCTGGTGAGGCTGTGGAGAGATTGGAACTCTCATACACTGCTGGTGGGATTTTAAAATGATACAACCATTGTGGCAAATTGTATGCCATTTCCTTAAAAAACTGAAAATAGAATACCATTTGATCCAGCAATTCCATTATTAGGAATATATCCTAAAGATGTGAGACAGGACACAAACAGATGTATGCAACCCCATTTGCATCACAGCACAGTTCACTATAGCAAAGGGATGGAAATAATCTAAATGCCCATCAACAGATAAATGGATAACCAAACTATGGTACATTCACACAATGGAATACTATTTTACATTAAAGAACAAAGAAGAATACCTAAATCATCTCACAACGTGGATGAACCTGGAGGACGTTATGCTGAGTGAAATAAGTCAATTGCAGAAGGACAAATATTTTATGATACCATTACTGTAAAAAGTCAAGAATGGGTTTGCTTAGGGGAAGGAACTCCTTTTGTAGGTTACCGGGGATGGGAGGGAAAGGAATGGGATAATTTCAGACTAGTTGGGGACCGCATGCTGAGTTGGGTAAGGGAAGGGATGATATGGAAAGTGTCTGTGACCAGCATGATAACATTGGGGAAAGGGAGGACACTGAATTGTACACATAACATATAGATGACAGAGGTTAATATCAGTATATCCACAATACTGCATTACCTTTAACACAAAACTCTTCCTTATTTTAAACCATGAGTATTCCCTTGTTCTGCTTGAATGACAGCCTCTTGGTTTATGTACTGTTTCCTCATGAGCACAATTAAGGGTTCTGTAATTCACATTCTTCTCAATGTTATCCATAATTTGTTATGATCCACACAATCGAATGCTTTTGCATAGTCAATACAA
>NW_006922550.1:7950-9971 GCF_000298275.1 Orycteropus afer afer
ATCAATCTCTTCTAGCCAGTTGGCCAGGTAGCTGTCTTCCAAATTTTTTTGGCATAAATGGGTAAAAACCTCCAGTATGTCATCCATTTGCTGAAAGACAGAGAAACCTTCCCCCAGAGCTGGCATCCTGAACTGAACTTACAGCCTCCTAAACTGTGAGAGAATAAATTTATGTTTGTTAATGTCATCCATTTGTGTTATTTGCTAAAGCATCACTAGGCAACTAAGGTAGATGCTAATACAAGATATTATGTACATAAAGACAATAATTAAGTGAGGTAGTGTTTTCCATGGAAGAAACCAGCTGATTCAAAGGACTTCACATTATTCTCATACTCCCAGAGCACAAGAAGCACACTTTCTTCTTTTTCTTTCATGGCCAGATTGGCATAGCTCAACTAGCTTCTAAAAACACTCATCTTTTGATGAGACGATGTACTATGTCCCAGGCTGACAATCCACTCAAATCTATGAAATGAATAGTTTCTCAATCTCCCCAATTTTTCCAGTGAAAAAAAATGTGGACCATAACTTAAACTGATTACTCATCTTCCTCTAATACAGATAGGACTAATTCCATAATGCCAATTATCCCTTTTATTTTGGTCACAATCAGAAGCTCTAGCTTCCCATACTGGTCTGATACTATCTCCATATTGCTCACTCTAAGTATGCCCTTAGTATTTGTAGAAACTCATCTTTCTCCCAAATCTATCTCATTTAGGGGATGTTTGTCTTCCACTATCAAGTCAATGTTCCTCTCGACCTCGAGTGGGGTCAGAATATTCTTTGTTGCCTATTACTTCGTCCAAACATTTTCTTTTTTAATTTTTTACTCCTTTTGATGCATATAAATGTTTTTGCTGTTTTTTTTTTCTTTGCCCTCTTGTGGTAGTTAAGGTTATGTGTCAAATTGAAATCGGCTCTGCCTGTACCATGATCTACTAGAAGAATGAACAAATCTGTCCTGGAGGAAGGGCAGCTGAAATGCTCCTTAGAAGTGAGAATGGCCAGACTTCATGTATCTCATGTGGTCTGAAGGGATCAGTCCCTGGAGCAAGATATCATGCCAGGTGAAGGAGAGAATCAGTGAAAAATGGGAAGATCCTCAATGATATGGATTGACACAGTGGTGCCCCAAGGTTCTTAATCATAGCAGTGATTATAAGGATGGCACAGGAATAGGCAGTGTTTTATTCTGTTGTACGTAGCCTTTTTATGAGTTGAAACTGAACAGACAGCATCTAACAACAGTTCTAATATATATATATATGAACATTTTTATGTTACATATAATGCAACTTTGCTTAGTCTTCCATTGTGTGTATATAGTATAATTTGATCATCCATTCATCCATTGATGGGCAATTAGGTTGCTGGAAACAAAGGTTGTTTACATATTTTTGCTATTGTGAATAGTGCTGTGATGAACATGGTTGTACATTTAGCTATTCATGTCCCAGCTCTAGCTTCTTTAGGATATATACCTTGTACTGTTATTGCAGCATCAAATGGTATTTCTATTTTCAGCTTTTTAAAGAAGTGCCATACTGTTTTCCACAATGCTTACACCATTTTACAGTCCCAACAACTGTATGAGAGGTCCTATCTCTTTGCTGCCTCACCACCATTTCTTGTTTTCTGTCTTGTTGAACTTTGCTATTATTGCTGGGATGAGATGATATCTTGTTTTGATTTGCATCTCTCTAATTGCTAATTGGGAGATCTGGTAGTATAGTGCATAAAGCACTTGACTGCCAACCAGAAGGCTGGTGGTTCAAACCCACCAGCCACTCCTCGGAAGGAAGATGGAACAATCTACTTCCACAGTGATACTGCCTTGGAAACCCAAGGAGGGGTGCCTATGAGTCGGGTCCGACTCGATGACACATAACACAACAATTCCTAATTGCTAATGATCGTGAGGAGCTCTGGTAGCATAGTGCCTAAGGCACTTGACTGCTCACCAGAAGGCTGGTGGTTCAAACCCACCAGCCACTCCTCGGAAGGAAGGTTGGGCA
>NW_006922550.1:11076-14041 GCF_000298275.1 Orycteropus afer afer
GGTCTTTTGTGTCTCTGGTAAAGTTCATTCCTAAGTATTTATCTTTGTGGTAACTATTATAAATGGAGTTGTTTTTCTCATTTCCTTTCAGAGTTTTCTTTGTCTATATTGTTGTTGTTGTTATGTGACATCGAGTCGGCCTGGACTCATAGCGACCCCTCCTTGGGTTTCCGAGGCAGTATCACTACGGGAGTAGGATTGCCCAACCTTCCTTCCGAGGAGTGGCTGTTTGTTTATATAGAGGAATCTAATTGATTTTTATATATTGATCTTATATTCTGTCATTTTGCTGAATCTTTCGAGTATTTCCAGTAGTTTCCTTGATAAGTCTGGAGTTTTCCATATATGTTGCTTTTAGGTGCCATCAAGTTGGCTCTCACTCATACTGACCCTATGTACAAGAGAATGAAACACTGTCTGGTCCTGTGCCAGCCTAACAGTCCTTGCTACACCTAAGCCCATCATTGCAGCCACTGGGTCAATCCATCTCATTGAGGGCCTTTCCCTTTTTCATTGACCCACCACTACTGAAAGGACCATGGACTGCCAGAACTAACAAATCTGTCCTGGAAGAAGTGCAGCCAGAATGCCCCTTGGAAGTGAGAATAGCCATATTTTGTCTTACCTACTGTGATAGTTGGAGGTGTATGTCAACTTGGCTGGACCACAATTCTGTGCGATTTAAGCTGCTGTGATGTGGTTATTCCCATGATGGGATCAGATGTTTATGGTTTGAGCAGCCAATCTGTTGAAAGGGAGTTTCCTTAGGGGTGTGGTCTGCTTTCAGTATACCTATGGGCATCCTGGGAAAAGAGACATTCTTCTGTAGATCAGGATTCTGTTGTGCTGCCTACAACTGTCTGTGATGGAACAATCCACCATTCGGCCTGGAGATCTTGAATTTGTCATTCATCGGAGTCAACAGCCAGTGTACTTCCTGACAGCCTTGAGCTCCTCCGCCCCTGCTGCTGCAAGAGTCAGGAAAAGCCACCAGGTTGACGTTTGATCCAGGAAATTTGGACTTGCCAGCTTCTGTAAGTGTGCGAGTCATTTTCCTAAGATAAATTTATATATATATACATATATATAAGATTTACTGGTTTTGTTTCTCTAGAGAACCCAGTCTAAAACACCTACTTTGGTCATGTTTCTATGTATAGGATCATATTATCTGCAAACAGGGATAGTTATACTTCTTCCTTACCAGTTTATATGACTTTTATTTCTCTTTGCTTTATGTAGTGGATTATGTTGATTGTTTTTCAAAAGTTGAACTATCCTTACATACCTCATAAGAATCTCAATTGGTCATTATTATGTACTATTTTTCTGATATGTGTTGGATTCTATTGGCTAGAATCATGTTGAAGATTATTTCTGTCTATATTCATGTGGGATATTGGTCTGTAATTTCTTTTCTAGTGGTGTCTTTGCTTGGCTTTGGTATCAGGGTTATTCTTGCTTCATAAATTAATTTGGGAGTATTCCATCCTTTTCTATGTTCTGGAATACTTTGAGTAGGATTGATGCCAGCTCATCTCTAAAGGTTTCCAGTGAAGATGTCTGGACCAGGATTTGTTTTCTGTTGGGAGTTTCTTAAAGACCTCCTTAATTTCTCCATTTGTTATTGACCTTTTCAAATTTTCTAACTCAGTCTGTGATAACTTTGGTAAGTCATGTTTTTCTAGAAATTTGTCCATTTTTTCCAGGTTTTCAAATTTGTTGGAGTACAGTTTTCTATAGTATTCTGTTACTGTCCTTTTTTTTTATTTATGTGGTTTATTGCAATGTCACTTATTTCATTTCTTATTCATTTTATTTGCATCTTCTCTATCTTTTCCTTTGCTAAATTTGTCAGTGGTTTGTCAATTTTGTTAATATTTTTGAAGAAAAAAACTACTTTTGTTGATTATGTTTATTGTTTTTCTGTTTTTTGTTTCATTTATTTCTGCTCTAACCAAAGGTCTATGGTTCGAACCTACCAGCTGCTCTGTGGAAGAAAGATGAGAGAGTCTGCTTCTGTAAAGATTTACAGATTTCGAAACCCAATGTGTGTCACCATGAGTTGGAATCTACTCAATGGCAGTGAGTTTGGTTTTTAGAATCTTTATTATTTCCCATTTACTAGAGACAGTAAGCTTTTGTTTGTTGCTGTTGTTCTTCTTCTTCAAAGTGTTAAAAACATGGTGTTAATATGTTGATTTCACTTCTTTCCTTTTTTCTGGAGTGCATATGTATTGCTACAAACTGACTGCTGAGTACTGCTCTTATTGTGTACCAAATATTTTGGTATGTTGTCTTTTCATTCTCATATGCTTCCAGAATATATATATATATATATATATATATATATATATATATATATAAATTTCACATTTTATTATTTTATTTTTTTCATTTCCAGTTTTTGAGCAAAGTACTATTCAGTTTCCATGTATTTTATTTTTCCCCTGCTTTTTGTATTATTGTTCTCTAATTTTATAACATTATGATCCAAAAAGATACTTGGTTTAATTTCAAAGTTTTTAAATCTATTGAGGTTTGCTTTGTGACCTAACAGTCTATTCTGGAGAATGATCCATGTTCACTAAAAAAGAATGTGTATTGTGTTTGGTTGGTGTTCTGGTTACCTAGTGCCACTCTGACAAGAATATAGCACAAATGGGATGGCCTTAACAAACAGGAGTTTATTCTCTCACAGTTTGGAGGCTTTAAGTCCAAGTTCAAAGGGCCAGGCTCTAGAGGCTGGGTAAAAAACCTCACTCTTGGGGTCCAGCTCTGCCTCCTGCTCCCGGACCACTGGAGCTACAGGCATTTCTTCACTCAGCTGCTGGCTGCTGAGACTGACAAACCTAAGATTGACAAGTAAAAAAGCACAGTCCCGATGTTACCAAATCAGAAGGCAGATGATTAATTTAAGTCCATTGTAAGTCCCAAGGTTGGCAGAGCATGGCAGGCTGCTGAA
>NW_006922550.1:14587-24801 GCF_000298275.1 Orycteropus afer afer
TTGATTTTAATTTATTTTTTATCTTTGTGTCTAATGTGAGTGTCTCCTGTAAGCAACGTATTGATGTATCTTTTTTTCTTTGCCACTATGCCACTCTCCTTCTCTTGACTGGTACATTTAATCCATTCACATTAAGTGTAATTAATGATAGGTATGAATCTGTTGTCTGCTGTCATTCCTTTGTAGTTTTTATTTTGGTGTTGATGATTTTTGTTCCAAATATTTTTCTGTGTTGAGTTTATTTTGTTATAATATTTTCTTTTTGTTTTCTTCATAGTTATTGTTTTTGTGTTTACTAAGTCCTTGTGAGATTCTTCTTATTTTGGTTAGAAGGCTTATTAATTTTATTTGTAGTTAGGTTGAAGCAGTCAGAATGTTCTTTAGAAAAAAGAATGGCCAGACTTTGTCTCTAATACCCTGGTTATGTTGTTAGAAGGAATCAGTCCCTGGAGAAGAATATCATGTTGGAGGGTGAAGGAAAAAGGAGAAGAACCTCAACAAGTTTGATTGACAAACTAGCTCCAACAATGAGCTTAAGCATGGCAACAATTGTGAGGATGATTCAGGACCAAGCAGGGTTTCATTCTGTTGTACATAGGGTTGCCATGATTCTGGACCAGCTTGACAGCACCTAACAACAACAACAACTTTGAAACAGTCTGTTGTATGTTGGTATCATCCTGACTTCCTCTCCATATTAAGTTTCCATAATTATGCCATTTATTCCCTCTTTTCTCTTTGTTTTTGATATCATATACTGGATGACACCTCTGGTCAGTCTTGTAATCTTATTTGTAATTTCCAATATTATACTATTATTTTAATGGGTGGTTGCTGAGTGATGTTGTCATGTATCTTAATCTTAGATTATTGTCTTTCATTGTTGGTTTTCTGTCTGAAGAACTCCCTTTAGCACTTTTTGTAAAGTTGGCCTGGGTTTTACAAATTCCCTTAATTTCTGTTTATCTTGAAATATCCTAATTTCACCATTGTAGTTGAGCAGCAATTTTGCTGAATATATAATTGTTAGTTGGGAATTTTTTTCTTTCAAGATTTTACATATGTCCTCCCATTGTCTACTTGTCTGCATGGTTTCTGCTGAGAGATGAAATCTTAGTCTTATGATTATGCTTTTGTAATGTTGCTTTTGTAAGTAACATTATATTTTTACCAAGCTGCTCTTAAAATTATTTATTTGTCTTTGATTTTGGAAAGTTTGATTATGATATATTTTGGTGAGGAGCTCCGGCTGTGTAGTGGTTAAAGCATTTGGCTTCTAACCAAAAGATCAATTTAAACCCACCAGCCATTCTATGGGAGAATGATGTGGCTGCCTGCTTCTGTAAAGATTTTCATCCATAGAAACTTTATGGGGCAGTTCTACTCTCTCTTAAAATGGTCACTATGATTTGGAACTGACTTGATGGCAGAGGTTTGGATTATGTTTTGATTACTTTATTTTGGGGTCTATCCTTTACAGTTTTTTGAGGTTCCTAGATGGATACTTTTTCATCTTTCATGATATTAGGGAAATTTTCTGTTAGCAAGTCTTTAACAATTTTCTCTGTGTATTTGTTGTTGTGGTTGTTGTTCCTCCTGTTCTGGAATTGCAATCAGACATAGATTATTTCTCCTGATATGATCCCAAATAATTCTCAGGATTTTTTTTTTTTTCATTTTTCTTCATTCTTTTATCTAGTTTTTCCTCATACAAACTGGTATTGAGGGATTTATCTTTTAACTGGCTGATCTGTTCTTCAGTCACTTCAATTCTGTTCCTTTGTCTTTCCAATGTGTTATCTATTTCCGTTATTTTAGTATTAATCTTCTCGATTTTTAACTGCTACTTTTGTATGATTTCTAATTGTCTATTTCTTTTGTCTTTTTACTCCTGTATCATTTTCTTAAATATTTCTAGGGTATTGTCTGTGTTTTCCTTGATTTTGTTTGTGGTTTTCTTGGGCTTTTAGAAGGCCTTTGAATTCTTTAACAGATGGTTCTATAACCTGTTCTTCTTCTGTGAGATTTCCTAGTTCTTTGTTTTGGTCAGTTGCTTGAACTATCTTGTTTGTTTCTTTGTTTGAATTGAAGTTGCCTGTTGTCTCTGAGACATTTTGGAATTGATGTTTTATTTGTTGATTGTGTGTTTGTTTGTTTCATCCTGATTTTTTGTTTTCCTTTGTTTCTATATATATGACAAGATGGTGAAAGTATGATTCATTTTTTGCTAGATTGTCAACACTTGGGTGCTCTCTACATGTCTCGGGTTGGGTGGAATAACTGGCGGGAAAGTGGGTGCTGATCTCTGTTTATCATGAAGAGGAGATTTGGGTGGGAGGAGCAGGTGTTTTCCACTGTCTGTCATTGATCTAATGGAGTAAGAGTGGATGGTGGTGTTTACTTTTTGGGTGAGGTGGTAGGTGGTAGATGTAGTAGGTATGGCTGATTGGGGGGAAATGAATGTCTGCCTCTTGTTGGATAGGGGAGGGAAAAAAAGAAAGTATAATATAATTTAAAAAAATAAATAAAAAGAATAGTGGGATGGATGAGAGGGAGGATTGGTAAAAAATAAAAAGAGGAAGAGTGAGAATTTAACAAGTAAAAAAAAGAAAGAATGAAAAAAAGAAAAGAAAAAACAAGATGAAAGGAAAAGAGAAAAAGGTGAGAGGTTCGTGCAGTTATGGTCAGCTAGCAGTGATGGAAGAAGGTGATTGTGGCACTATCCAGGGGATCATGCACCACAGAGGTTGCAGTAGCCTGGTGTACATGAGCAACTCTTACAGAGGAGGCCACAGTTTTTCTTGTCTTATGTTCAATGTGAGTGAAACCTGTCAAAGGCACAGGTGCAGGGATGCACAGCTTCAGACACTGAATTTTTCTGTTTGGGGCCAGTGTGATGTATGGCTGGGCTACTGAGGAGATGGACAAGGAAATGGGGCGGCAAGAAGGGGGGCATCCCTAACTGCTGTGTTGTTGGAGGCAGGAAGAAGTCTCATCCTTACTTATCAGAATGTGTTTGGTAGAGGGGAGAAATCACCTCTCCAGTTGCCATTCATTGGTATGAGCCTTGTGCCCTTCTCGAAATGCACCCTATTATCTAGCTCCTGACCAGACTTAATTAAGTAGGGGACCACCCAGAGTCCAGTGTCTTCAACTACCACACCACAGACCTTCCCTTTCGCATGGCCCTCAATCCAAAGGACTTGTGTTTGCTAGTGGTAAGTTGTTTCTTACCCCTATAATGGCTCCCTCCTTGCTTTGCAGTTCCTTGGATCATTGAAAATCTCACCCATTTCCTTGCATTTCTTCTCCCAGATACAACCTGTATTGTGCTCAAATTGATTTCCTCTAGATTTGTCAACATTGTATCTCTGACCCAGTGTGGATTCCATAAAGTTGGTTTCTTCTTGCCTGTGTATGATCCCTTCTGTGTCTCAAAATTGATGCTTCATTAGGTCCTTGGTTCTTCTTTCTCCCAAGTCACTGTACTTGCTACATCTCACTTTATAATCAGCACTCAATCTAATTCTTTATCCTTTAATTTGATGCTCAGAGTTCCAGGATCATCATTTGTATCTGTTTCATTAGGTTTTTCTGCATCTCAGTTGTAGAGGGATTGAGCAGACTTTGTTACTTGGACTCTATTTTGTCTCTGTCTCCAATGATGGTCACATTTAATTAAGAATTTCTTATGTGCTGGGAAAAGTTCTAAGTGGGATGAAATTTAATTTATTTAATCTGCAGACACACACACACACACACACACACATTATTTTCATCATCCTCATATTATGAATGAAAAAAATTGAGGATTAAGAGAATAATTTCAGGATTTAAATCCAGACAATCTTTTACCACTATGAGATTTTAAAACAGTATAATGGTCTTCCTATTGAGTAAGCCATCATGCAATACAAGTTAATTCACCAATATTTTCAAATTGCAAAAGTAAATCCTTGCAAGTCTTTTTATTTAGCTTTAATCCATTAGTTAGCATCATTTTAAAATTATTTGTCCTTTCATGTAATTGGGAAAAAAATGCATGTAGTTTTAAGCATGCAAGATATGTTAACTATTATTATTATTAATTTTAAAATATGTAGTCTTATTTAAGAAATCATTAATCTGTTTCAAGAAAAAAAAAAATGAGGACCCAGGAAAAATCAAAGTTGAATTGTATTTTATTTCTGAAATTGTACTGATAATAAACTTCCAAAATTTCTATTCCCTCCCCCCTTTCTTTTTTCATCCATGAAAATAAGTAGTTACTATGTTAGACTAAAACTTTAGAAAAATAATTTACAAAAGGTGTTTCACTTCAAATCTTTTTGATATCCATGCTTCGATTTTCTTCTTTGTAGGTTTGGTAAATTTGCTGCAGTGCCTGGAAACATAGCTTGCATTCATTTGGGTATATTTTCATTTGTTTCTAATTCTCAAAGCAAATATTACTTGTCATTTACAGGTTGCATCAAGAGATGACAAATGTCAGCTTTATATGCTGTGCTCTAAGATTTGGATATGGAAATGGTTACTGAATCCTGTAAAGATTTTATACTATGTTCAAACATTGGTTACAGAGACATAATTGAAATGATTGGAAATGAGTCTTGTGCATTTTTCTTCCTGACAGTGAGTGCACAGCTTAATTTCTTCTCCATGTCTAAGGGTTAAAAATATCCTTTTAAATAACTATATATTTTTGCCTAATACTTCCAATCAGTTGTTGAAGTCAGCTTCAAATTTGAGGGTTTTTTGTTTTGTTTTGTTTTGTAATAATTAAGTTATCATAAATCCTTCCCATATATCCCTCCCCCTACCCACATAAGTGTGAGAATTTCTTAAGGTACTTTTTCACCTGTTCTTAAGAATAGGCTAAGGACTATTAATTGAAGGAATTTTATTGAAAAATGTGTGATTACAAGTGTTTTATCTTTAGATGTAATTGTTAACAATATTTCACTTAGGGTATTGAGGCTCTCACTATTGTCATTTGAATATATCCCACTTTTTTTTTTTTTTCAAACACAAAAGCAAGCAGGGACACACAATTTTTCAAGTGGCTGTTAGTTCAATTTAGATTCCAAATGGAATCATTATGTTGAAGATTGTGCTTAATACAGAGGTATTCTTCTATTGATAATCTTTCTCAGTAAAATGTGTTGGCTATGAACCTGCATTCAAGTAAAGTAGCAATTCCCAAAGATTGAACCTGCAGCTGGGAAATTATGAAGTGTTTGAAGAAATATAAAATATAGTTACATGTTCCCAAGTGATAATAGGAAAAGATGCAATGTGTCAATTAAACAAAGCAAATAAAAATAACCTTTATATCCTTTTTTGATGTAAGAAAATTTTCACAGGTAGCCAAAAAAAAAAAAAAAAAGTAGATGATAAGAAATGAATGTCCTTTCCTCTCTTTCAGTCATCTATTATGGCATGCAATGATTACTTGCTGGTCACCCACATTGACTTTGATACTCTTTTAGACTCTATATTTCCACTAAAAATTAAAACGTGGAGTTCTTTGAGATACTCTGCCAGCACACCCTTTTCAACAATATCACATGACTAGCTAATGTAGGTTTTGAACTGCATTCACAACTCAAGTAGAATATGAAAAACAAGGCATCACTTTTTAAATTCTCAAATCACTATTTTTAACCAAGCAGTGATAAATTTCCCTGTGTTAGGCTAGGTTCTCTAGAGAAGCAAAATCAGTAAAGCTTATATATACAACAGAGAAAGAGAAAGTTATGTTAGGAAAGTGGCTCACACAGTTATAGAACTTGGCAAGTCCCACGTTCTTAGATCAAAAATCAAGCTGGAGGTTTTCCCAACTCACACAGCTGCAGGGGCTGACAAGCTCAAGGATGCCAGGCAGTATACTGGCTGTTGATTCTAGCGAATGACGAATCCAAGATCTCCAGGCTCAATGGTGGCTTGTTAACTCACAGACAGCTGTAGGCAACACAACAGGATCCTGATCCACAGAAGACTGTCTCTTCCCAGGATGTCCATAAATATGTTGGAAGCAGGCCACACCCCTAGGGAAACTCACTTTCAATGGATTGGCTGCTCAAAACATATACATCTGATCCCATCATGGGAATAACCCACATCACAATTGTTTAAACCACACAGAATTATAGTTCAGCCAAGTTGACACACAGCTCCAATTATCACACATCCTTTATCATCCTTCATGATACTTTGATGAAATGTCATACATTTGCCAAGTAATCACTGGTTGCTTCTCACATAGAGGGCATTATGATAGGTGTTGGGGAAAAACAGAGATGATTCCTCTTGAATTCAAGGTGTTTCAACCTTGTCTTGTGTAAGGTTGAACAAAGAAACAAAGAAAAATGATAACAAAGAAACATGGGAACTTATTACCACTCAAGAAAATGAGGCAGACTTCATAGAAGTGACATTTGAACTGAAACGTGAAAGCAGAGAGAGGAAATAACAGGAGTAAAATTATATGATATGATAATAGGAGTAATAACAGGAGTAAAATAATAATAACAGTAAAAATAATAAATAATAGTAAAAATAATAAATAAATAAAAGTATAAAAGTAAAAATAATAAATAACAGGAGTAAAATTAGCACAGGCAAAAAATATTCTGTGTTTATCTGAGGGATCAGAGATAGAGATGAATCTCTGAAACTACTAGAATGTAGATAAAGCCAAGAATAGAGAAAAGAGTCAAACATCAAACGTTGGAGGAATAAAGCTTAGCCAGCATTGTCCTGAGAAAGCAGAATCTAAAAAGAAGATTTGAATGGAGGCAATTTTTTTTGGTATGTAAATTCCAGGAAAGGAGTGGGAGACTAGTTAGAGTACAACAGAAGAGAAAGAGAACTCAAGGGTGTATTTTCATAGTAGGGATTCCTGTGAGAAATCAAAGGTCACATCCGTTAGGACTTTCTGTGAAGCCATACAGAATTTTCCTCACAATTGTCCTTTCAAAGGACTCAGAGAATTTAATTTATTCCTCAATGTCTGTTGGTTAAAGATATTACATAAGGGTTTTGACTCTGTTGTATTTCCAAGTTAGCCATGTGTCCACATGTCCTGCTGTTTGTGTTCCAAAAAGTGTCCTTTCTAGTAGTATCTGAGAAGTCTGAGAAGAGAAAGCAAGAGATACTTGATTCAGCTTAAGCAAAATGCTGTCAGTTTACACCTGTATTAAGCATATTGTCAGGGTAATAGCTAGAGTAAAGAGTGGGCTTAGGGGCACAAAGATAGCCAACAAGATGGGGGGATTTATAGGAGAGACACTGAAGAAGCTTTAGAAAGAGCAATTTAAGAAGTGAAAGAATCAAGTTCTGGTAAGATGGCAAAATAACCAGACAAACTACACAGACCCTCTTCAACAAAGAAAAGAGGAACAAATTAACACAAATACAGAAGATAATCCTGGAGCCCTGAGTTTTGAAAGAAAGGGTACAGAAGTGAAATAAACTCCAACTAGTAAAAGAACCTGCATGAAAACACCAAAAAAGGAGAGATACAGAGCTGCGGACAGTCAATGAACTTCATGGCAAGGGCAGTGGTATTTGGACAAAAGAATTAATTAAAAAATTGGCTCTGCTAGCCAAGGGCTGCATGGAGGACTGCACTGATGGCTGGTGAATAAAATGGGAAGCAGCAAAGAAAGAGATGGGATGAGCTGTGGACTTTTGGCTGTCCGCAGTGAGCAGCCATTTTGAATGTTTCAAGCAGTTCAACTGTTTTGGATATTTAAAGTAACAGTGTTCTCTCAGATTCCAGGGACCTAAGAATAGGCCCCACTTGCCAGGGACTGCCAGAACATGCTGGACACTGAGGACTGGAAATGGGTGATATTCCCCTTGTTACTCTTATGCCCAACACCCTCTTGGTGAATGGAAGTGAGGCCATTCCTCACTCCCACCCACCTTCTGGGCTGGCAGGTATTCCATCCCATTGTGTGTGCTCTGATGGAACAGATATTTTTTTTTTCTTTCAGTTTGTTTGTTTTGTCTGTTTTAAAGTTATTATATACTTTTTTCCTTTTACATCCTTTTTATTACTATTCTTTATTCTTCCCTTCCCAGGTTCTTGTTTTCAGCTTTTTATCTCTTCTCTTTTCCTAGTTCCCTTATTTTTTTTTTCTTTTTCTTTCTTATGGTTCTCCCCATTCCTTGTTTTTCTTTTTGCATTGCTCCCATTTTTTTATAATTACAATCCTACTCTACCTCTTTACTCTTATTCTGCCCTCCACAGATATTGCGGGCTTTTTCTTTTTTAATTTTTTTTCTTATTCTATTAATATTTCTTTTGGCTGTTTAAATAATTTCTTTAAATGTCTTATTTCAATTATTGCCCTTTCACTTTTTTTTTCTTTTTTTCTCCTGTGGGTGATTATTCCTGTGTGTTTATGATCTTGCTTTTAATTTTATTTATGGTTTTTCCATTGTTGTTTTTGTGTAACTGAGTGGGAGACAGCAACCATGAACATATGACCCAATCACATCCACACCTCCTATAGTTCCCCTTACTGAGAGAGAGCCAACACTTCCTTCTGGACCAGCTAACCAATGATACACAACTACCAATAAGAGCCTGACTCACCCTCAACTGCTCTTCATAGTTAACAGAGAGCTGTGCAGCCAGTCTCATTCTCTATCACACTCACCAGGAGACGAGTGGTGAGTGCATATGTGCTACAAACTAAGGAATAGAGGAACACAGTACCCTGCTTAGTCAGATACACCTCCAACACAACCTACCCCCCAAAAAAGAAAATGAAAATATTGGGCAAATCACTCCAACAGACAATCACCAATTAAATATAAATACAATTAAGTACCAATGTCTCAGAGAAAACAGACTATCACAGTGTATACAAAGAAGCAAAATAAAGCAGTACAAACAAGGCAGCAGGAAGAAGAAGCATTAGAACTCCCTGATAAGGAATTGAAAAGAATTATAGTTAGGTATCTTCAATGGATTGAAACACAGGACAAGGAAAACACTGAAAGTTAAGGATAATAAAAACAAAAACAAAACCATAGAACAATTTCTGGATAAAATAAAAGAATAAATAACAAAATAAATGAAAAATTAGGAATGATACAAAAATCTACAGATAGAAATCTAGAAGATTAATACTAAATGGTCAGAAATAGATAACACTTTGAAAGGGCAAAGGAGTACAATTAAATCAATGGAGCACAGAACTAATTACATTGAAGACAAATACCTGAATACTTCTTTGGAAAGGGATCAATCAGAAAAAGATCCAAACAAAATGAAGAAATCCTAAAATTCATGTGGGATACCATCAAAAGAATAATCTATATGTAATCAGAATTCCAGAACAGGAAGAGAGAAATAAAACCACTGAGAAAATTGTCCAAGATTGGTTGGAAGAGAACTTCCCTTGTATGATGAAAAATGAGAATATATCCATTCAGGAAGTCCAACGAACCCCAAGCAGGATAGACTCCAAAAGAAAATCCCCAAGACATATCATCATCAAACTCACCAAAACCAGACAAAGAAAGAATCCTGAACACAGCACATGAAAAATGAAAAGTAACCTACAAAGGGCAACCAACAAGAATAAACTCTGATTTCTCACCAGAAACCATGCAGCAAGAAGGCAATGGGATGGTATATATAAAACCCTGAAAGAGAAAAAATTCCAACCAATAATTATATACCCAGCAAAATTTCCCCACAAATATGATGGTGAAATTAGGAGATTTCCAGATAAACAGAAATTATGGGAATTTGTTAAAACAAGATTAACTTTACAAGAGATACTAAAGGGATTCCTTTGAATAAAGTACAAATAATAGCAAAAAACAAGTGACCATTAATACACGTGATGACATAACCCAGAAAACAACCCAGTTATGGAAGTATCTAAAGAAAAATAAGCTTACAAGATTGTAAACAGGGAACTAGAGATATCAATTGGCTAATGAGGACAACTACAAAACAAAAAGAGGGGAAAAAGTTCTGTAGTTATAGAACTTCAAAATGGTGAGGAAGTCAAGAGAGTTGCAAGGTGGAATGGATTGTTCTAAATTCAGGGAGAAAATTATAAATCACAGGGTAAACCCAAAGAAAAATGAAAAACCTTCACATCACAATAAAAAAGAGGACAAGCACAAATATTTAGCAAAGCATAGTGCCTAAGGCACTTGACTGCTAACCAGAAGGCTGGCGGTTC
>NW_006922550.1:24901-27169 GCF_000298275.1 Orycteropus afer afer
GGGGTCGCTATGAGTCGGGGCCAACTCGACGGCAAATAACAACAACAAAAAAAAAACAGTAGCAACAAAGAAAATGATAAAATGATTCATAAAAAAGTGAGCTCAGCAGAAGATGATATGGAACAAAAAAAAAAACCAGGAACACCATAAAAAACACACAACAAAATGACAGCAACCAACTCATACTTGTCAATAATTACACTGAATATCATTGGATTAAATGCACCACTCAAGAGATAGAGAGTTGCAGACTGGATAAGAAAACATAACTAATCAATATGCTGTATACAAGAAACAGACCTTAGAGAGAAAGACAAAAATAGACTAAATATCAAAGTTTGGAAAAAGACATATCAAGCAAATGACAACCATAAAAGACCAGGAGTGGCAATATTAATTTATGATAAAATTGACTTTAAGACAAAAACCACTATGAGGGACATGGAAAGACATTATATAATATTAAAAGATCGATTAATCAAGAGGACCTACCCATAATAAATATCTATGGACCCAATGAAAGAACTCCAAAATACATAAACCAGACTCTAACAGAACTGGAAAGACAAACAGATGACTCCACAGTCATAGTAGGACACTTTAATACACCACTTTCTTTGAAAGAAAGAACAACTGGGAAGAAATTCAACAAAGATGCAGAAAAGCTAAACAATACAATCTACCAACTTGACCTTATAGACATCTACAGAGCATTTTACCCAACAACATCACAGTATACATTCTTTTCAAGTGCACATGGAACATTCTCCATGATAAAGCATGTGTTAGGCCATAAAACAAGCCTTAATAAATTTAAGAACATTTTAATACTGCCAAGCATCTGCTCAGATCACAATGCTATAAAATTAGAAATCAACAATAGGGAGATCAATGGAAAAAGACAAAACACATGAAAACTGAAAAACACCATCCTTAAGAATGACTGCATAATAGAAGAAATAAAAAACGAAATAAAAAATTTCTTTAATCATATGTGAATGAAAACACAACATACCAAAATATTTGAGACACAGCAAAAGCAGTGATCAGAGGCCAATTTATAGCAATCAATGCACACATCAAAAAAGAAGAAAGAGCCAAAATCAACATTTTAAACCAACATCTCCAACAATTAGAGAAAGAACAGCAAGAAAAGCCTACAGTCACCAGAAAAAAGGAAATAATCAAGATTCGAGCAGAAATCAATGAAACAGAAAATAGAAAGACAATATAAAAAATCAACAAGATCAGAAGTTGGGTTTTGGAAAAGATTAATAAAATTGACAAACCACTGGCAAATTTAACAAAGGAAAACAGGTAAAGCATGAATAACATATAAAACAGGTAAAACATGAATAAGAAACAAATTGGGTGACATCACAACAGAACCAACTGAAATAAAAAAAGATAATAGCAAGATACTATGAAGAACTGTCATCCAATAAATTTGAAAATCCAGGAGAAATGGTCATATTTCTAGAAAGCACTACTTACCTAAACTAACATAGACTGAGGTGGAAAAGTTGAACAGACACATAACAAAAGAAGAATCAAACAGGTCATTAACAAAATTACCAACAACAACAAAATAATGCAGGCTTAGACAGTTTTACCAGAGAATTCTACCAAACATTCAGAGAAGAACTGACATCAATCCTACTCAAACTATTCCAGAACATAGAAAATGATGGAATCCTCCCAATTCATTTTATTAAGTAAGCATAACCTTGAGAACAAAGCCAGGCAAACACATCAATAAAAAGGAAAACTACAGACCAATATCCCTCATGAATATAGTTGCAAACATCTTCAACAAAATCCTAGCCAATAGATTCTGACAACATATCAAGAAAATAATTTATTATAAGCAAGTGTGGTTCATATCAAACATGCAAGGATGGTTCAACATTAGAAAACAACCAACATCATTCACCACATAAATAACACAAAGTAAAAGAACCACATAATAATAACAATCAATGTACAAAAGGTGTTTGATAAAATCCAACACTCATTCCTGATCAAAACTCTCAGCGAAATAGGAATGGAAGGGATATTCCACAACATACTAAAGGGCATGTATGCAAAACCAACAGCCAACATTATTCTCAATTTAGAGAGACTGAAACCATTCCCCATGTGAACAGGAACCAGATAAGGATGCCATTTATCACCACTTCTATTCAACGTTGTATTGAAAGTCCTAGCCATGGCAATATGGCAAGAAAGGGAAATCAAAGTTATCCAAATTGGTAAGGAAGAAGTCAA
>NW_006922550.1:28211-33766 GCF_000298275.1 Orycteropus afer afer
TAATAGATGTCATAAATAGACTATCAAGAATAACCCCAAATGCACAAGCAGCAGAAGAGAAACTAGATGAATGGGAACTTCTAAAAATTAAATTTTTATGTGCTTCAAAAGACTTCGCTAAAAGGGTAAAAAGAGAACCTACAGATTGGGAAAATTATTTCACAATGACATATATGACAAGGGATTTATTTCTAAAATTCATAGAAAACTCCAACACCTCAACAAAAAGAAGTCAAATAATCCAATTGAAAAATGGGCAGAAGTCATGAATAGACACTTCACCAAAGAAAATATTAAGACAGCCAACAAACACATGAAGAAATGTCCATGATCATTAACCATTAAAATAATGCAAATCAAAACAATAATGAGATACCATCTTGCCCCAGCACTACTAACAAATTACAACCAGATGAAAAATAACAAATGCTGAAAAGGATGTGAAGAGATTGGGACTCTTATGCTGCTGATGGGACTGTCAAATGATACAATCACTGCAGAAATTGGCATGACAATTCCTTAAATAGCTGGAATTAGAAATACTGTTTGACCAAGCAATTCCATTACTAGATATATATCCTAAAGAAGTGAGAGCCAGGGCAAGAACAGATATATGCATACCCATGTTCATTGCAGAACTATCTACAATAGCAAAAATGATTGAAACAACCTAGTTGCCTATCAGTTGAAGAATGGATAAACAAACTATGGTACATAAACACAATGGAATACTATGCAACCCTAAAGAATAATGTAGAAACTGAAAAACACCACATAACATGGATGAACTTGGAGGATACTATGCTGAGTGCAATAAGTCAATCATAGAGGAACAAATATTGTATTCGTCCATTATTGTAAAAAATCAGGGAAAGGTTTATGTATGGAAGGAAATTTTCATCATTGGTTACCAGTGGTGGCCAGGCAGAAGAGGGAGCACTGCTAGATAGGTAGAGACAAGAATTGATTTGGGTGAAGAGAAGGACAATATACCAAATGTGAGTGATCAACATGGTGGTATTGGGGAAGAGGAAGACATAGAGAGGGGCATGGGAGGTACAGGAAACAAAGATGAACCCTTTTGCACATACAGTACTGGGTTGTCAATGATCACAAACACTGATATATGGGTGGACAGATGGGTGGACAAGCTTAATGATTAGGTTTGTCTATGCAGGAGAGAGTATGCCCGTGATTATGTATAGGCTTGGCAGACAATGTTTCTACGAGTGTATTTGTATGTTCTGTAAGAATTTCCAGGTATAAGGTATATAGTAGAGCTGACAAGGGACAAGTTTGTAGTCACTTCTTGGCCACAGCCAGCTACCCAGAGGGAGCAAATAGTTGGACCTGTGGGCTCAGGACCATAGTCACAGGGGACATCAAGGTCATTTGTCATAACATACTACACAAAAACATTATTCATGTCCTACTTTGGCAAGTAGTGACTGTGAACTTAAAAGCTTGCAAGCAGCCATCTAGATGCAATGATGAGTCTCTCCTTGTCCAGACCAAAGAAGAATGAAGAAAACCAAAGACACATGGAAACAATTATTCCAAGGGACTGGTACACCATGCTATGCTCAGCCTATATGACTATTAGACCGGAAGAACTAGATAGTTCCCAGCCACCACTGTCAACCACTTGGAGAGGGATCAATGTAGATTATCCTGGATAGAGTGGTAGAACAATATGGAACAAAACTCAAAATTATTTTAAAAAACAAAGGGAGGGGACTAGGTTTGCTGGTCTGGTAGAGCCCGGTGGAACTCCTGAGTCTATGGTCCCTATTTGTCTGGAACTTCAGGTCTGGAACTGAACCTAGCCAAACAAAAGACAGGCATATGAGCCGAACATTTACATTAGGTAGATACACTCCTTGGAGTGATCAATCATGGGAGAGCAGAAGGGCAGTGTTTGTGCAGGGAGATAGCTCAGTGGGCAGGAGTGTATGGGAGGGAACGACCCAGGGAAAAGGTAACTATAAGGAGGAAGTGGCAGGAGAGCTTTTGCATTGTGGGAAATTACAGTAAATGTCATGAGAGAAAATGTGTATGAACTGCTGTATGGAAGATGAAATTGTTCTGTAAACTTTCATCCAAATTATGATAAAAAATTAAAGAAAAAAAAAAAAAAGAAAGGACAGGCAAAAGTATAGAGACCAAATTTTATTAGTGGTTACCAGGATTCGGAGGAAGGAAAACGGTGTGTGTTGTGGTGGGGTGTGGTAACAGAGAAAGAAATATCACATTGATTAAGGATAGGGTTGCATAACCGATTATTGTATTCACTGAAGTTGTGCACCTGTAAAAAGTTGAAAAAAATGGAGTAAACCTAGAGGTCAATCAGTGAGTTGATAATACAGATATGAAATTAGTGAATGCTGCTTTGCTAACTTTTGTATTAGGGAGGAACTATAGATGTGAATCAGTATGATTTAACTTTTAGAAAATAAATTGAAACATGGTATGTATGTGTGTGTGTATATATATATATATATAGAGAGAGAGAGAGAGAGAGAGAGAGAGAGACATAGAGAAAGAAGCCAGTGGTGAGTGAATGAAAATAGAGAAAGAGAGAGACAGAAAGGAAAATTTGTTGTTGTTATTGTTATATGTCGTCGAGTTGGACCTGACTCATAGCGACCCCTCCTTGGGTTTCCAAAGCGGTATCACTACGGAAGTAGATTGCCAACCTTCCTTCTGAGGAATGGCTGGTGGGTTTGAACCTTCAGTCTTCTGGTTAATAGTCAAATGCCTTAGGCACTGTGCTACAAGAGGAAAATTAGAGGTTAAAAAGAAAGGCAGAAACCAAGATCAGATCACAAGTGGCAATGTTACCCCTGAGAAAGAGTTAGGATATTTTTTTCTCTGAAACAGGAGCTAAAAACCATAATAGATGTAGATAAGGAAACAATATAGAACAAACTTAAGGTAATTTGAGGAAAAGTATGTCTGACTTTACTAATTCATACCAGGTTGTGAGTAAAGCTGACCCATCAGCAGGCCATTTATTTTGTAATTTAAAAAGTTTTAAGCACAGAGGTATCTTAATTGTTGTAATATACAATGGAATCAGAGGAGTCCTAGTGGCACAATGATTAAATGTGTGGATGTTAATCCAAAAGATGTTGATTAGAACTCACCAGCTGTTCAATGGTGAATGATATGAATGTTGGCTTTTGTAAAGATTACAGCCTTGGAAACTCCATGTGGCAGTTCTACTCTGTCCTTTAGGGTCACTCTAAGTTAGAAAAGACTTGATGGCAGTGGGTTTGGTTTGGTTTTGAATGATGGACACAGATTAAAATGGTATATCAAAACAAACAAACAAAATAAACCATTCCCTTACATCAATTCCAGTTCATGACAACCCCATGTGTTTCAGAGTAGAACCACTTTCCATAGACATTTCAATGGCTATAATCATACCAGTGTAGATTGCCAGGATTTTCTTCTGTGGTGTCACAGTTGCTTGGAACTTTGAGTCCTACTAGGCCTGACTCCCTTAAGGCAATGAATGGGAGACTAAGTTTGGAAGACAAAAGTTGCTTTATTTCATAACACAAGGAAGGGGACAGTTGGGGATGAGTGCCTCCAAGATAGCTTGCAGGAAGCTTGATGAGGCAAATTTTTATAAGGGAACAAATATGGCAGCAGCACATGCAGGCACAGGCCAAACTAAAATGACAAGGCACTTTTTTAACAAATATGGCTGGCTTCAATGCACATGTTATGGTAATATCCAGGGAGGTTAAAACTTCCTCCTGAGTAGGTAGTGAGAGTCCAAAAAACTTTCCAGGAGGCGTAGTCAGAGACATGCATGTTTATTCAGAAGAGAAACAACAAAAACAGGGAGTAAGAATTATAAAGACAAAGAAAGCAGGCTTACAAACTTTGCTGGCAATTCAGAGTCCACCAGTGGCAGGTCAGAATGGATCCAAGATGACAGTTAACCCCCTCCCACTTTGCAGGGATACTTACATCTGAGTTTGAGGAATTGGAGACAGGGCTATGGGACTGGGAATGGAGGGCTACATGACTGGTTTCAGACTTGGTGGTGCTGGGTTCCGATTGAGAGGGAGCCCTAGGTAGTGGCACACCACCAACACCTGCATATGTTGTGATAAGATGCTGCTGTTAGCAAGTTTTATGGATTGAAACTATTCTGGTGATGGATTAATATGTTACAGGCAATGTGGTTAACACATGACAGGAAGGAGGAGGGGAATACGTGGCAAGGGAAGATAGGAGAAATGGCTTGTAGTTCTTACAGGATTGGCCAAACAAGATGGAGCCTGGGAGCATTCTGGGTGGTTGCAGTTACTGATCATACAATTCACATGCACAGATCATAGTTCATTCTCCTTAAAGGAGAAAGTCTATTTTTTTCTTTTTTTTTCCCTCAGGTGACTATCTCCTCATTCCCTCTCTTTTCTTTTGATCATTGACTATTAAGAGTCAGTGTTTGTTATTTCTGAACTGCAGGGTAGAAAAATAGGATAATCATTAAGCATGTTTAACACCAAGGAACAAACAAATTTCCAAATAGGGGTATCTAAAAAACAATAGCAATTGTGGCAAGAGTAAAAGTCACTCCAAATATCTCAGCAGGACTTACTGACTTTTGTAGTGTGTGTTGAGCAGTTTTGGCCTCCTTCACAGCCATGGTTAGAAAACAAAAGATTAAAAGTCTTCTAAACTGGAGCTTTGGTAGCGTAGTGCCTAAGGCACTTGACTGCTAACCAGAAGTTTGGTGGTTCAAACCCACCAACCACTCCTCAGAAGGAAGATGGGGCAATCTCCTTCTGTAGTGATACTTCCTCGGAAACCTAAGGAGGGGTCACTATGAGTCAGGTCCGACTCGATGGCACATAACAACAACAACAAACTGGAACAAGTCCAGTTCTCATGGTTTCAATGGGTTTGTTCTTCTGTGGATGGTGGGCTCTCCTTGATCCTGGTGTAGTGGATCCAGGCACTGAGTCTGCTGACCTTAACTGCAGTGGGGGTGGCAAGGAGCACTTCAAATGGTACAGTTCACTTTTGTTGTAGAGGTTCTGACTCTCAGACATTGACCAGGACCCACTCTTTGGGCTAGATGGAGTATAGTGGTATTCTGGGACTGGGTGCTCATGGAAATATTCATACCTGTGAAGAGGGCATAGCACAGTGGACAGATACTGCAAGTGTCCTTTTCAACTATTGTTTCCCATTTCACGTAAACATTTGTTGTTGTTGTTATGTGCCATTGAGTAGGACCCGACTCATAGCGACTGCTCCTTGGGTTTCCGAGGTGGTATCACTACAAAAGTAAATTGCCCAACCTTTCTTCCAAGGAGTGGCTAGTGGGTTTGAACCTCCAGCCTTCTGGTTAGCAGTCAAATGCCTTAGGCACTATGCTACCAGAGCTCCCTATCAAGACACAAATCAGAAAGACACCTATTAGTATGAGTAGTTGGACAAACATCAGCTCAAAGGGGCTGATTTTAAGTTTGGTTCTGGGGGCTACCTGAGTCCCAATCAGAGCAATAGGCAGGATCTTTCTCCATATA
>NW_006922550.1:34736-39572 GCF_000298275.1 Orycteropus afer afer
TTATCTTCTGCTGTTTGTGCATCTTGGGTTATGCTTGATAGTCTATTTATGCCATAAATCAGGGCCCCTAAATTTGTCCCTATTTTTTCTTTGATGAACTCATCTGTCCATTTTCAAATGAGATTTGAGTCTGTAGTTTACACAAGAGGTCTCTACCTAAGAGTGGTACAAGGCAGTAGGGCATGCAAAGGAATGAGTGTGTCAGTTTTTCCAGAGAGACAGCAGAATAGGGACTATAGGAAAGGCCTACTTGTCTCTTTGCCAGAACCACTCACAATAGTGGTCATCTTTCCTGAGGCTCTGTTTAGTGATGGGTTATTACTGGACTTAGGAGAGGGTTTTATTGAGGCCCCTACTTTTCTTTGACCCACTTGCTAAGCCCTTGATCCCTTAAGAGCAGTCACAAGGAAGCTTACCTGTTGCTTTGCTTTCCTGGACTCTAAATTCTGACAGCTTCTCTCTCTCTCTCTCTCTCTCTCTCTCTCTCTCTCTCTCTCTCTCTCTCTCCAGTAGAGACTTTAAAGGCTATTTTTACCAGTTGAGATGTTAAGATAACAATACTGCCTTCAACCTTTTGTAAATTTTTAAAGGGGCTTCCCTATTATCCCAGGGTTTTCTCCCCTTAGCTGCAGCTTAGCCTCTCTTGCATTCCTTTCAACCATTATAAGTAACAAAAACCAAAGTAATCATCTAAGACCATCTAAGAATCAAAGTTTTTACTTCCCATGTCCCTTCTTTCTCTTACAATGTCCCATGCTTCCATGAGTCTGGAACCATTACAACAAATCCTGCTTCTGACATCAACTACCAAAGGGCTTGGGGACAGCATGTCTGTCCTACTACCTCTAACTTCATAAGGTGAAGGGAGAAACACCACCAGTAGCACTGGCCCAAAGCTGATTCCTATGAGGCACAGGTCAGGCATGTCGCCACCCTGCTCAGGCAAGTGTTATAAAACTCTTTTAGCTCTTTCTGTGCCAGAGGCACCCCACTCCTCCACCAAGCCTCTTGCCCAAAGGCACTCAGCTTTCTCACTCCATGGATGGGGAAGCCCACATCTCTATATTGTACCAATCTCTGTTCTGTTGCTTCTGATGGTGCCCCATCTCCCTGTCGTCTTTCTTAATGGCAGTGAAATCCTCCTTTCTGTCTCTGGGATGGATTTTTTGAAACTTAGTGGGATGGCAAAACTGACCGTTCCTTATGTTAGGGTTTCATACACTTTATTTGCATGGTTCCACCCTCTCAAGGGTGCCATGTACCTTATTTACATTATTAATAAGCTATCCAATCCCGTTTATGGGCCACAAGCACCTTATATTTGCATAGTCCCTCCCAGTCATCTGGTGGGAATCACAAAGGCCTTGGCTAGTAGAGCCATATAAAATACTTTGCTTTACTGAAGGCCACACCCTGGCTCTTCTTGCATTGGCTTTTTCATACTTGAAAGATTAACTTCCTTTCCCAATCATTTTAAGTATAAGCACATCCATAAAAGCATGTAAGCCAGACACTTCATGTCTTTATCTGCCCCCCTTTTAGATAGTAAGTTCTAAATTGCTCGATCCTATCAAGCTGGTACTCGACAGAATCATGTTCCTTCGTCTGAAGAATCTTTTATTTCCATTGGAACTTTGAGCATCTACATACATAAGCCAAGTCCTGTCCAAAGCAAGCCATCAAATTGCAGTAGTTTACACCAGATTATAGTGTCTTTCAGTCAGGTTCTAGTCAGCTCAGCCCTAGCCATCCAAGGTAGGTCAATGGGCTCCAGCTACAAGCTTGGGCAGGCCAGCTCGCCCTTCATCTCTCACCTCTGGCCCACATGGGCTAGGTCAATAGGTTCCAGACTCAGCCCTTTTCTTCATTGCTGCTCCTCCCCTACTTCCATTCATCAAGTGGATCCAGACGGTTACAATGAGGTGGTTGTTTGTCCTGCCTTCTTAAACAGAGGGCTCTTTCTGTGCCACCTCATTGTCTCCCCTGCCCACCACCTTGCCCCCAAAAGGGAGTGTCCCTGGGATGGAGAGGTTAACAGTGTCCAGAGCCAAGTTCATTGCAAAGATCTGTGTCTGCCATTATTCAACTTTCTTTCCTTCATCTTCACAAATCTCGACCCAATCCCCTTCTAACAACAAAAAGAGGCTGCTTATGTTCCTCTCCCCTACAAGAAGCCAATTATTTGGGCTTGAACTCTGGTGGTAGTGGCATTGGATAGGGCTCAGCACTCTACCAGAAGGCTGTAGACCCCTTCCAAAGCCTCCTGCTCCTTCTGGCCCTGCACCTCCTTCCCCACTGATGATACAAGGAATCTGGCATTCTACACCCAGACCATTTGATTGTTTTAGTTTGGAATTGGTGTATATCATGAAGCTTTGTTGAAGTAAGTTTTGTGTGTATATATTTTTAAAAAATAATAAGTGGTTAAATAAAATGACCTATGTACTTAATCTAACTCTGCTATCATTTGGTAGGTAGTGATTAACTATAAATTATAAAAGACAGCAAATTCTTTAAAAAGAAAAAAAAGACTCCTTTAGCTTCCACTCCTGGAAGAGAGAGGTTCATCTCATGGACAATGACTTTCCAGCATCTATACACCCAAAGACAAATCTCAAAGTTCAGAAGTCAAACAATATTTATTTATTTATTTTTTCTTGCAGGTCTTCCTTCAAATGTAAAGCTTCTGTTCCCTCAGAAATTCTGGGTCTCTGGGTCAGTCTGCAGGTCATTTCAAATGCATATATCCTGGGTGGGCCTCAGGTGTTCAACCTAAGCCCCTAATACTATACACACAGGGCTATGGGCTTGAAACTAAAAGCCTGTGTTTCTTCTGGGCAAATTCTAGTTCTCCTTCTAGTTCTCCCCAGTCAAGCATTGGCTGAAGCCACATGCTTTCTGCTATCCATCCATAAAAGAAATATTAAATATCCATATAATTTAAACTTCCATTAGCTAGACACCTTTCCTCATCCACTTGTACATATTGTGGCCATGCAGGATTACACAGAAAGATAAGTTTCTTTTTCTTCGTAGAGTCAGAACCAAACTTGGTAAAATACAATCTAAAGTTGAACATTCAGGAATGCTTTCAGAATTACACATGATATCAACAAAAAGGGGATATAAAAAGGTCCCTCAAAGTCTAAAGGGTGCTAATTTAATATGATATAACAGCGTATCTGTGGGAATAATCCCCAGGCCACCTTTATGCAACATCAAGTTTACAAACAGACAGAATACAGAGCAGAATCACACTGCTAAAAGAGGCTGTGTTTAAGGTCGCTTAGAGTTGTTACTTGGGAGCTCTGGTAGCATAATGGCTAAGGCACTTGACTGCTAACCAGAAAGCTGGTCGCTCAAACCCACCAGCCACTCCTCAGAAAGAAGGTTGGGCAATCTAAGTCCTTAGTGATACCACCTCAAAAACCCAAGGAGGGGTCGTTATGAGTCAGGTATGACTCAACAGTAAATAACAACAACAACAGAGTTGTTACTTACTGAGGAACAAAGTCTCCACCTCCTCCTAGGAAAATCCAGACAACAATGTTTCATCTCCCTAAAAGAGTCACCACTGGGTCCTCGGCAGGCAGGCCTTGAGGGCCAACATCAGTCACCCTCTGGAGAAATCTCCTAGTGCATGCTGGACTTTCAGTTTGACCCTCTGTCAGGTCTGCCTCCAACACTGAGTGGTGACTTCTAACAGAAATGTTGCCAGGAACTTCAGGTCTGAGTTGGTGTGACTCCATTAAGTCCATAAATAGGAGACTCAGCTGGGGAGAGAAAACCTGCTGTACTCTGTAGCACAAGGAAAGGAAGTCAGAGATGAGTGACTCCAAGAATGCTCACAGGCAACTTGGTGAGGCAAATGTTTATAAAGGAATAAATATGGTGGCAGTACATGCAGATGCAGATCAAAAAATGACTGTTGTTGTTATTGTTGTTGTTATGTGCCATCGAGTCAGACCCGACTCATAACACCCCCTCCTTGGGTTTCCGAGACAGTATCACTATGGAAGTAGATTGCCCCATCTTCCTTCCAAGGAGTGGCTGATGGGTTTGAATAGCCAGCCTTCTGGTTAGCAGTTAAGTGTCTTAGGCACTACACTACCAGAGGTCCTCAAAAAATGATGAGGCGATTTTTAACAAATATGGAGGCAACACGCACATGCACACATCACAGTACAATTTTCCTTAAAAGAGAAAGTCTATTTTTCTTCCTTTTTTCTTTCCCAGGGAAGTGAAAACTCATCACCTCATCACTTGATAGATTTGAATTCCCAAACTTTGGGCTGGATTAAATTTAAATGAATATTAGAGAAATTAAAAAATAAATATGTGTTTATTTTCCCACATAAAATAACTCCTTATGTATATAATCCAGGAGCTCTGGTAGCTTAGTGCCTAAGGCTTTTAACTGCTAACCAGAAGGCTGGCAGTTCAAGTCCACCAGCTACTCCTTGGAAGGAAGATGAGGCAATTTACTTCTGTAATGATACTGCCTCAGAAACCCAAGGAAGGGTCAGTATGAGTTGGATCTGACTTGACAGCAGTGAGTTTGGTTTTTCGGTTTTGATGTATATAACCCAGTCTGCTATTGTCGCTTAATCAAGTCTTCAGGGAGTCAGACACTTTAAACTTTCTTCTCTATTTTTCTAAAAGCATGACTTCCATCCCTAAATTCACCTCATAATCTAAGATGACTTCTCAAGCTTTACCTCCTCGATGAGTCAATTTTATTTAAATAACCATCCCAGAAGATCCATGTAATTAGTATTATTGTTGTTGTGTGCCATCGAGTCAGACCTGACTCATAGCGACCCCTCCTTGGGTTTC
>NW_006922550.1:40396-41790 GCF_000298275.1 Orycteropus afer afer
TAGTGATACTGCCTCGGAAACCCAAGGAGGGGTCGCTATGAGTCGGGGCCGACTCGACGGCAAATAACAACAACAAACAACAACAAATACAAGACAGAGCATAATAGGTACCCTATAGGCATATTAACTCCCTATGTCATATTGCGTTTTTGTTTCTAAGTCACAAGGGCAATACAGATATCGAGCGTCAAGTAGTAATAAGCACGATAAACAGAAACACACCATCCACAGGATCTATCACAACTGTGTAAGAGGTAGATGTTTTTTCTAGAGGTGAAATGGAAATAAATAGTGCAAAACAAGAAAATTGTATAAGATCTTGGTGAATATAGAGTAACAATTTGGGAATCTGGATTTTTTGTTTTGAAGAGTATATTTAAAAGCACATTTAAGTTTTCAGGGAGAAATTGCAGTAATTTTCTTTGTCAATCTGTTCCTGTTCTTAATCAATATTATAGATATATCTTGGAACTGGAGTTTTCATAATAAGGATTTAACCCTATGTTCTTTCATGCTTTTTGTCATAGGGTGGATATGAGAAGGTGTTTGATTGTATCCATAAGGATCTACCAAAAATTTGATTAGATAAATATATTGTAATGGAAAATCTTGAACCAATTTTATATATCAATTCTGCTTTTATATATTTACATCTTACTTAGTTCCTCAGACGTGAAAATGGTTAAGCACTCAACTACTAGCCACAAAGTTGGTGGTTCAAATGCACCTAGAGATGCCTTGGAAGACAGGCCTTGCAATCTTCAAGACAAGCCTTGAAAACTCTATGGAGCAGTTCTATTTTTCACATATGAGGTTGTCATGAGTGAAAATCAACTTGACCACAATTAATAGCAACATATCTTACTGAAATGAATTTTTATAAATTGATATATGTCCATAAAACCACTTCTTCTGAGTCTATTCCAACTCATAGTGACCTTAAAGACAGAGTAGAACTGCCTCATAGGGTTTCCAAGGCTGTAAATCTTTATGGAAGCAGACTGCCTTGCCTTTCTCCCATGGAACAGCTGCTAGATTCAAACTGCTGACCTTTTGTTAGCCAAATGCCTTAAACACTGTGCAACCAGATGTCTCTTCAAAAAATCATAATACTTGTTAATCCTCTAACTTAAACAAATCATTAACATATACCTCAACATTGGGATAAAAAACATGGAAAAGTAGTTGATTTTTTTTTTTTTTGTCAGTGTGTGGCAATTTCAATAAAGCATGACATTTTTTTTCAAGGCAGTGTTTCTAAATTTATGATTCTTAGAGTCCCACAGTTCTGAGTATACCTCAGTGCCTGCTTGCTTGAGAATGAGGAGTTTGAGCAAGGCTCAAACAGATAGGCATTATATTTGAGATATTTTTGAATGCCTGCAATAAACTAT
>NW_006922550.1:43521-44503 GCF_000298275.1 Orycteropus afer afer
CTGGTGACTGGAAAGCAAAAGTTGGAAACAAAGAAGAATCACCGGTAGTTGGAAAATTTGGCCTTGGTGACAGAAATAATGCTGGAACTCGTATATCCATATGAGGTGATTGAAAATACTATAGCTGGGGTTTGGCACACGTTAGTCTTAAAGGAGACATCTTTGCTCTTCATCACTTGCACTTGGAAGAGGTCTTTTGCAGCAGACTTGCCCAATGCAATAAGTCATCTGATGTCTTGACTGCTGCTTCCATTGATGTTGATTGTAAGGAGTGCTGGTGGCATAGTGCTTAAGGCATTTGACTGCTAACCAGAAGGCTGGTGGTTCAAAGCCACCAGCCACTCCTCTGAAGGAGGGTTGGATAATCTACTTCCACAGTGATATCACCTTGGAAATCCAAGGAGGGGTCACTATGAGTTGGATATGACTACATGGCAGTGGTTGATTGCAGAATCAAGTAATGAAGTCCTTGATAACTTCAATCTTTTCTCCAATCACCATGAAGGTGTTTATTGGGCCAGTTATCAGGATTATTTTTTCTTTATATTGAGGTGTAATCCATACTGCAGATTTTAGTCTTTAATTTTCATCAGTAAGTGCTTCAATTCATCTTCACTTTCAGCCAGGAAGGTTGTGTTTGTTATCTGCATATCACAGGTTGTTAATGACTGTTCCCCCAATGCTGATGCCACATTCCTCTTCATATAATCAAGCTTCTCTGATTATTTGCTCAGCATACAAATTAAATAAAATATGGTGAAAGGATACAACGTTGATGCACTCCCGTCCTGATTTTAAACCATGCACTATCCCCTTGTTCTGTTCAAACAACAGCTTCCTGATCTATGTGCAGGTTCCTCATGAGTACAATTAAGTGTTCTGCAATTCCCATTCTTCCCAATGTTATCCACAATTTGTTATGATCCACAAAATCAAATGTTTTCACATAGTCAATAAAACATAAGTAAACATCTTTCTGGTA
>NW_006922550.1:45499-49289 GCF_000298275.1 Orycteropus afer afer
CTGAAGGGCAGCTAGGGGCCATAGTCTCAGTGGTTCCACCAGTAATAATTGACTTGTCTTCTTAAGCTGCTCTTTGAATTCTTCTGTTCAGCTCTATTATCTTGTCATTTCTTCCATTTGCTTTAGCTACTCTTCATTCAAGGGCAAGTTTCAGAGCCTCTTCTGACATCTATTTTAATATGTTCTTCCTTTCCTGTCTTTTCAATGACCTCTTGCTTTCTTCATGGATGATGTTCTTAATGTTATCTCATAATTTTTCTAGTTTTTGGTCATTGGTGCTCAATATATCAAATCTATTCTTTAGATTATCATAAATTCAAGAGGGATATTACCAAGGTGATATTTTGGCTCTTGTGGACTTGTTTTAAATGCCTTCAGCTTCACTTTAACTTGCATATGAACAATTGATGGTGTGTTCCACAGTCAGCACCTGGTCTTGTTTTGGCTGAAGATATTGAGCTTCTCCGTCACCTCTTGCCACAGATGTAGTCAATCTGATTCCTCTGCAATCCATCTGTCGAAGTCCACGTGTATAGTCACTGTTTGTGTTGTTAAAAAAAAAGGTATTTGCAATGAAAAATTTGTTGATATTGCAAAATTCTATCATGGTATTTTCAGAGTTATTTCTATCATGAAGGCCATATTTTCCAACTACCCATTTTATTTCTTTGTTTCCAACTTTCGCACTCCAGTCACCAGTAAAAATCCACACATTTTGATTGCATGTTCCATCAATTTCAGACTGCAGAAGTTGGTAGAAATCTTCAATTTCCTCATCTTTGTCTTTGGCTATTGGTGCATAATTTGAATAATAGTAGTTTTAACTGGTCTTCTTTGTAGGCATACAGACATTATCTTGTCACTGACAGCATTGCACTTCAGGATCGATCTTGAAATAATCTTTGTTATGATGAATGCCACACTATTCCTCTTCAATTTGTCATTCTCAGCATAGTAGATTATATGATCATCTGATTCAAAATGGCCAAAACCAGTCCATTTCAACTTACTGATGTCTAGGATATAGATCTTTATGTGTTCCATTTCATTTTTCACAACTTCCAATTTTCCTAGATTCATACTTCATTCATTCCATGTTACCATTATTAATGAATGTTTGCAGTTGTTTCTTCTCATTCTGAGTTGTGCTTCATCAACAAATGGACGTACTGAAAGCTTTATTCCATCCATATCTTTAAGGTCAGCTTTACTGAGGAGTTAGTTTTTTCCCTGTCGCATTTTTAGTGTCTTCCCAGCTGATGGAGTCTTCTTCTAGCACAATATCGCACAATGTTTCAGAATTATTCATAAAGTTTCCCAATAATATATCAAACAATGTTTCATTGCTATCCAAAAGGTTTTAACTAGCCAGTTCTTTGAGAAGTGGATGGTTTCTTCCTTCTTCTGAGTCTGTCTTAGTCCAGAAGCTCCACTGAAAGCTGTCCACCATGGGTAATCCTGCTGGCATTTGCAACACCAGTGGCATAGCCTCGAGCCTCATACAAACATGGAAGGCACCACAGGATGACAAACTGTCAGACAAGTTCATCTCCCTGAGTTGTTCCTAACCACTCTGCTCACTTCTTGGCCACCCATAAACTACCCTGAACCGCATGGGCCCACCTTCCAGGACTGCCCTTTAAGCTTGCCCTGAGCCATGCAGGGCTTGCCTTCCATGCTGCCCAACCTTTAAGCTACTCCCATAGATATTCTCATTTAGTAGATTTATGATGTTTCCCAGGTTCTTATGATCAAGCAAGTTTGGAAAATACAGCTTTCATCAATGCAGCTAATTGTAGTTTTTGAGTAAAATAACAATGCCCATATGCTGACAAGTAGAAGTATAGGAAATTTGAACAGGTTAGGAAATTAAGTAGTAAATCTCCATATCTCTTTTGGCTCTGGTGTAATCTTTTGTTTTCTCCCACTGGTGCTGTGAAGAATTGTAAGAGGGTGACAGTAACAGTGGACATTTTGATAAGTACTCTGCAAGTTGAAGTTCCAAACTACATTTATAGACAGCATTTGACCTTGAAAAAGTTAAAAAGTATGAAGAAAACAAAGAAAGCAAACCATGTCAGGCAAAGACTCTTCTATGAGAATTTAGAGATTATTCCTTATATATTTATGAATAACAGATACCCTTGTAAGGATGAAACAAAACAAAACAACAATAAATAAGCTTGATTAATGATTGTAAAAGTATTTATTTTCCTGCTGATTATCATCAAATAAAAACAAACACAATAACAATGGAAGAAAAAAAAAAGCAAAATATAAACCAAAACAAAAAAAAAATACTACTTTCAGACAAACTAACAATTATTTTGGATATACTAAGAGTTAATTTTGTGCTTCTCAGTATAGATTAAGATCTGCAGTCGAAACTATGAGTTAATAAAACAGCATATAATTCTGTGTGGCATACTCCTGGACCATGTGGAGATATACAAGTGACCTATGCACTACAAGATGAGAAAATCTGATTACTAACGTTTAAATCATGGAGACAACTATTGCCTCTACCCACTGTTGGTTTTGTAGCTGACACATCCTTAAACATATTTACGAACTCCTACAGGGCACACTGTATTTATATTATTGATTCACGGGGTATTGAAGGATCCAAGAATTAAGTGTCTTGAATGACATGATTTTTTTTTTCATTATTTACCATATAAATAATGCTTCCTGTGAAAATTTTAAATAGGAGTATATTATGTCTCTCAGTTATTAGAAAATCTACTCTATTTATTTCTCTTTGTACTGCCCATAAGTTTTCAGTGCCTTCATTTTGATATTTGTAACAGAGGCTAGATTTTAATAATTGATGAAATACACTGAGATCACTGCTATGAATATAATAATTGCATCTATACTTTATCTTACATGTCTTATTATAGTCAGAATTTTAAAGATTAGTAAGGAAAATCAATATTGTTACTCTACTTGATGATATGTACACCATGCACAAACAACTTTTTGTTCCCCACAGAATACTTTCAACCCCTTTGTCAGTCCTGAGCCTTTAGCATCAAAACCCTAGATAAGGAAGGATTGTATGCAGTAAAAGAAGAAGGTATAATCATTACCTTGAGTTAATAGAAGCTGTAGCATCAAAGAAAATATTGATAGAATCTGTAAACAGTAACTTCAATGTCTCTCCAGCTACAATTTATTTATTTAATTAATTAATAATATATATCTCCCTGAACATGTGCTTAGATTCTTTGGGTAAAAAATGAAGTCAAGATATTTAAAAATTATGTCAAAGTCATGTATCCAATGTATTTGATAGCACTAGTGTAGAATATAGTCATTGATATTCCTGAGAGAAAATAATGCTTTATGACTAATAGTTTGGACACTGAATTTAGGAAAATTTAACTCATATTGAAACATTACTACTTACTTGCTTTGTGATTCTGACCAAAATTTTTAATCATCCTAAGCCTCACTCTTCTTTTTTTATGAAATAGAGATTATGATATTGTGTATCTCATAGGGTTGATTTAGAGGCAAAATGATGTAACACATGTAAAATCTATGATACTATATCAAGTTGTTACTGGCATCTCTCTTTTTTCATAATCATGAACGCTGACATACCAATTCTAAACTCTTTCCCAAGTCTCTAACTTGTTTAATTCATTATTAACTCAAAGAATCCTTTCTCTTTGCTTCTGTAGTATTCTGTACATATTTCTTTACAGCTCTCTATACAATTTTAAGTCATTTCTTTATGTCTTTCGATGGGCTATGGGTGTATTCATGGCAAGAAGCATTTATT
>NW_006922550.1:49389-53826 GCF_000298275.1 Orycteropus afer afer
TTGGGCAATCCTACTTCTGTAGTGACACTGCCTTGGAAACCCAAGGAGGGGTCGCTATGAGTTGGGGCCGACTCGATGGCACATAACAACAACAACAAATATATATATATAATCACAGTATTTTGAATACTCAGCAACTTGTACAATGCTTGACATCCTGTATGATGGTTGGGTAGATAGACGCATATTTATTTAACTAATTTTATTTTTATTGTTAAGTGCTGTCAAGGTGGTTTTCAATTTATAAAGACCCCATGTTACAGAGTAGAACTGCCTCATAAGATATTTGAAGCTATAATCTTTACAGGAGCAGATCTCTAGGTCTCTCTCTTGGAGCTGCTCAATAGGTTTGAACCACCAATCATTCAGTTAAAGCTAAGTGCTTAAATATTATACCACCAGGGCTCTTTTTTTATATAATTGATATTACATATATATTGTATAATTGATTAAATGAATGAATTGGGATAAAGTGAACACTTTCTGGACTGCTTCTATGTGAATTTATCTATGGAAATATATGAAAGGCCTGTGTATATCACTGTCTTGCTTCTTCTATTCATTTCATTGGCTTTAGGAATACAAAGACTAATATAGATGGTTTTGATGTATAAGAACTCATTGTGCTGTAAAGGAAACAGTCATATAAATCAACCATTCTACAGCAGTAAGGTAAATGCAATAGCATATATGCGTACCAACTAAAGTGACAGTAAAAATAGGGTGTTTTCTCAAGTAGCCTGATGTTGTTAGGGACAATCATAAGGGACATGAGGCTGATGTGGACAGAGGACTTACAGACACACACAAAAAAGAACATGCAAAGTTCCTGAAGTGAGTGAGAACATAACATCATTAGTTTTAGCTTAATAGCTTGGGCAACCTTTAGGAAGTTTTTCTGCAATTTGGTTTAGAAATGATGAGAGACTATAATAGAGAAGTAGTAGTGAAGATAGAAAAGTCAGGAATAATGTAGGAAACATAACAATGGTAGCATGAGGTGTTTGTTTGATATGTTCAGATGGTGAGAGAGAAAGGAGTGATATATGGCTTCCAATTTTCTGACTTGGGTGATTGTTTTTATTAAATATTAATTTAGAAAAAACACTAATTAGTGGAACTAGGTTTTTAATTTTGGGCATGTTGAATTTGCAGTTACTGTGGACCATCTAGGTAGGTATCTGTGGTGTCTGGATGCATATAAAGATTTGAAACTCAAAGGAGCATTTGGAGCTGTTCACTTAGTATATACATAGTACATGGACCTATGACAATAAACCAAACCAAAGAGTTAGGCTCCTAGTATACTAAAACTTCTACACACACACACACACACAATAGTGTATTAGCTTTGTCATCTTCAACTATCTTTGTAGATCAAGGGCATTTTAAAAACTCTGCAAGGACATGGGTGGGAAGGACAAGGAAAAGGTAACTATGGGGAGGAAGTGGGAGTGGGGCTGTTACATTGTGGAAAATTGCAGTCAATATCATGAGACACAGTGTATGTGGGCTGCTGTATGGAAAGTGAATTTGCTCTGTAAATTGTCACCTAAATCACAACAAAAATAAAAAAAAAAAAAAACCTCTGTAAAGAGGAGGATTCAAGATGGCAGACTAGGCAGACACTATTCAGACATTTTATAGCAAAGAATGGAGAAACCAAGTGAAACCGATATGGATGAAAATCCTGGAAACAAAAGCTTCAAAGGAAAAGAGAAAGAAGCGTATCAAATACCAATGGGAGGAAGAGAATGAATGAAAATAATGAACAAAGAGTAGTAAACTTCCAACTGGCACAGAACTGCCATTTTGAATTATTTCAAACTGGCTTATCTTGTTAAGGACTGCACCAAAACCCACATCAGTGATTGGGCAACCAGAGAAGTGTGACCTCTCTTCTTTGCACAATGTCCCAGTGATCAGAGGCATTCTCCCCCCACAACCAACCACATGGTGGCCAGTCAAACTGCTCCCACACCCAGTGATGTGACACTTTTATCTTTTTTTTTTCCTGTGTCTTTCTTCTCAGTTCTTCCCTCTTAATCCTTTTTTCGTTTCTTTATTTCTTTATAGTATTTTCTTCTTTGTCCACTACCTTTTTTCTTTTTTGATCATACAGAATAAACATTTCTCTACCTGCCACCATGCAATTAGCAGTGTGTGCCTCCACTCCTCCCGTCAGAGGTGTGCTCCTGTGGAGTGAGTACTGCATTCCTATGCAGCCGTGTTTGGTAGCTAGCAAACAGGCCACTACTGCATTGTTTTTTACTGTATTTTTTTTTCTTTTTCTGTTTTCCTCCTTTTTATTGCTATGTCTTATCCTCTTCTTTTCCTCATTCTTTTTCTTCCTCTATTTCCTCTTTTTTCATCTTCCTTGCTCCCATAGAATGAGTGCCATATTTACACCACAACTGTGTTTTGTGTCTAGCACTTTTGCCACTATTGTGCTGTATCTGTGTTTCTTTATTTGTTGTTTATCTTCTTTGTCTTTTTCTCCTTTCTTAGGTCTCTCTTCTTCCCTTCCACTTGTTTTATTTCTTTTCAGTTTTATTCCACTTTTCCTCCCCTTTTTTCTTCTTTATACCTTTCCTCAGCAGTCAGGAGGCAGTGAACCTATCCACCCATACCCACCACACCTAATGCCCTACCCACTGGGTAAGTGTCATCACCCACTCCAATACCACTGGGTCAACAGCAGACAGTGGCCAATACCTGCCAAGTTTACTTTGAGCATCTCTGCATGATCAGTGATCAGAGATTCAAACCCCCACTGCCACCTGTTACCAAATCCACCCAAAGATAGGAGTTAGTGCCCCAGTTCTGCCCAGCTATCAACCAGAGTAAAACCCCCACCTTGTTGCCCAGGTATATTAAAGTAAAAATAAATAAATAAATAAATAAAATCAGGGTGAAGCAAACTGACAAGTAATAAGCAAATTAATACAAAAGCACTACAATGTCTACCTCAATTTTACTTGGTTAAGGGATTGATCAGAAACAAACATCAAAACAAAATGTAGAAAGCCTAAGATTCATGCGGGATGCCAACATAGGTTATTCCTATGTGCAATCTGAATTCCAGAATGTTGTTGTTGTTGTTAGGTGACATCAAGTCAGCTCTTACTCATAGTGACACTATGTTCAACAGAACAAAACACTGCCTGGACCTATGCCAGCCTCACAATCCTTGCTATACCTGAGCCCATCATGGCAGCCATTGTGTCTATCCATCTTGTTGAGGGGTTTCCCCTTCTTCACTGACCCTCCACTTTACCAAGCAGGGAATGGTCCCTTCTGACAACATGACCAAAGTAGGTAAGATACAGTCTGGCCAATCTCACTTCCAAGGAGCATTCTGGCTGTACTTCTTCCAGGACAGATTTGTTTGTTCTTTAAGCAGTCCATGGTACTTTTGGTACTCTTTGCCAAAACCACAACTCAAAAGCAAGAACTCTTCTTTGGTCTTCTGTTCATTGTTCAGCCCTTACACACACATGGGGCAACTAAAAATACCATGGCTTTGGTTAAACACATCTTACTCTTCAAGGAGACATCAGGAAGAAACAAACAAAAGCACAGAGAAAATCGTCAAAGCTTTGTTGGAAGAAATTTTCCCTAATACAGTGAAAGACAAAAAATATATCCATTCAAGAAGTTCAACAAAACTTAAACAGGAAAAACCCAAAAAGAATATCACAAATACATATCAGAACCAAGCTCATCAAAACCAAAGACAAAGAAAGGATCCTGAAACAGCATGGGAAAAAAATTAATCAAGGGCAGTCAATAAGACTAAGCTCTGATTTCTTGGCAGAAACCATGTAGCTGAGAAGGCAATGGGATGATATATATATAAAACCCTAAAACACAAAAATCTCCAACCAAGAATGATATACCCAGCAAAATTATCCCTTATATTAGGAGATTTCTGGATAAGCAGAAATTAAGAGAATTTGCTAAAACCAGACCAACTTTACAAGAGATATTAAAGGCAGTCCTTCAGACAGAAAACCAACAACAGCAAATAGCCAATGATTAATATACATGCTGACATACCCCAGAAAGCAACCTAGTTATCTAAACCAAAACCAAACTCACGGTCGTTGAGCCAATTCCAATGCATAAGGACCCCTCCTTGGGTGTCTGAGGTGGTATCACTACAAAAGTAGATTGACCAACCTTCCTTCCAAGGAGTGGCTTTTGCGTTTGAACTGCCAACCTTCTGGTTAGCAGTCAAATGCTTTAGGCACTAGGCCACCAGAGCTCCTAAACTAATAGAAATGACCTATTTATAGAAGTATCCAAAGTAAAATAAACTTACAAGATTGTAAACAAGAAAGGAGAGGCATCACTTGATAAATGAGGACAACTACAAACCAAACAAAGGGAATAAATAGTGTAGTGACAGAACTCTAAAGGGTGAGGAAGTCAAGA
>NW_006922550.1:54378-55298 GCF_000298275.1 Orycteropus afer afer
CAACACAGACCTTCTTCGACAAAGAAAGGAAAAACCATTTAAAAGAGATATAGAAGATAATTGAGGAGCCCTGAACTTTGAAAGGAAGTATACAGAAGTGGATTAGGGACCAACTTGTGGAAAAACCTGAATGAAAACAGTGAGCATGGAGACAGACAGAGCTGTGGACTGTCAGCTACTCTGACAGGACTAACACCATGAATATTTTCAAGTGGTGTTGGGACCTGAGAATTGACCTAAAGTTCAGCCAAGGGCTGCAGGGATGACTGTGCAGTGGCCTCTGACTAAGAAGGGAAACAGCAAGGAGAGAGAAAACCTGATCTGTGGACTTTTGGCACAGCCAAAAGTCACAGCCATTTTGATTGGTTACAAGTGGTGGCCATTTTGGAAATTCAAAATGACTAAAGGTACAGCCATTTTGAATGTTTACAAGTGGTGGAAATTTGGGATATTTAAAGTGACTGAAGGTGCAGCCATTTTTAATGTGTACAAGTGGCAGCTATTTTGGATATTTAAAGTGACAGCACTCTCATTCAGATTCCTGGTACCAAAGAATAGGCTCCATTTGTCGAGGACATGGGAGGCTGACAAAAGTACAGGAGACAGGTGGCAAAAGTATTATTGCTGCCAACTAATGAATAGAGGAACACAGTACCATGCTTACTTAGATAATATCCAAACAGAACTAAGAAAATGAAAATCATGGACAAGTCACTCCAACATACAATCACCAATTAAATATAAACACAAAAATGTCACAATATCTGTGAGACAACAAAGCATCACAGTCCACACAAAGAAGCAAGATAAAGCAGTTGAAAAAGGGAGCAAAATACAGACCCAGAATATATTCCTGAGGAAGAAGTAGCATTGGAACTCCCTGATAAGGTATTCAAAAGAAGTATATTTAGACAACTCCA